>NC_081410.1:318080118-318122618 GCF_030272615.1 Cryptomeria japonica
GCTGCCAAAGCAACAATCTCTTTTCTAATTTTTATAAGAGCCATTTTAAATAATTTCACAAGGTCTGTGGGATCTTCAGGGTCATCATTGCTTAACCCTAATGATTCCACATCCATAGAAAGGTGCTCAGGTACTGCAACTCCCTTTCCCTTTCCCCGAGCATCCATCTGTGTCAAGAATATCATTAACAATTACAAAATTAGTATAAATCACTAAAAAAAAGAACATAATAATGTAACAGTTTGCTTCTACCTAATTTGTACAATTACAATGAGGTTTACCTTCTCGGTAGAAGTGTCGCAAGGTACATCTCTGTTTGCGATATGTGATGGATCCATGTCAGCCTGTGACAAAGAAAAAATATAAAAAACGTTAGCGAAATTACATAATACACAACATGAACTTTGTAGACAAAAAGAGTATTAAATAATAAAAAGATGTTGTCATCAAAATCATTGTAAATTTTGTAATTCCTTACCTTTACTTTATGTAGACTATGCAGGATCCTCAACTAAATGGTCACATAAATAGTCACATAGCTAATAAACAATCCAATTTCCATAAATAAACACAGTTTAAAAATTGTCACATAAATAGTCACACCCCCTATCTCCATCTCCATATTAAAAGGTGCATCATAAATTAATTATGTAATGGAATTAGAATTCAAAATAGAATGAATTAATTATGTAAAAAAAATTCTATCAAGAAGTCAATATTCAATAGATAATATACTAATCGTATTCCTCATACATTTCATTCCTCATCATCATGAACATCAAGGTCATCATCGTCATCATCATCATCATCATCATCATCATCATCATCGTCGTCGTTGTCGTCATCGTCGTCATCGTCGTCGTCATCATCATCATCATCATCATCATCATCATCATCAACGTCTTCACCATCATCATCACCATCATCACCATCACCATCATCATCATCATCATCATCATCATCTTCTTCTTCTTCTTCTTCTTCTTCTTCTTCTTCTTCTTCTTCTTCTTCATTGTGAAACTGTCGATCATGATCATCATCCACTTCATCTTCTACTTCTTCGATATCTTCTTCTTCGGTATCTTCTTCTTCCATCACATTATACTTTATCGGCCTTCCTCTTGGATCATGTCTAACAACAAATGACCAACCCGGTTTATGTGGAACCTCTAAGTAAAATATTTTCTCACATTGGCTTGGAAGAACATAGGACTCATCCCCAACTGGTTCAAATGACCTTGTATTTAGCATTATAAAACCATTATCATGTTCAATAACAGTTCTATCAGGATCATTTTTATTCAATCGTAGCTTGTACCATTTGACGATGAACAAAACTAATTTGAAGGAATTAAAGTCACACTCAAGTATATCATCCAAAATGCCATAGTATCAATTTTGAGACTATTGAGGATGAATGTCATTTCTTGATGAAATATTTGTCACCTCAAAGACTGCAATGATGCCAGAATCACAAGTTTTCTTTGTGTCATCCAACTTTTTTATGCGAAATTTATGACCATTGCAGCACATAGCATTGTGGTGTTTGACCTGCGATATGTCAAACATGTAAAATTTATTGCATTGTGAGTTGATAAACATATGGGTGATTAATAAATTTATACGTACCTGTTTATCTCTTAAACAATATGCTAAATCAATTTCCCTTTGCGTAACATTGGAATCTCCATTACGATGTGCTTCTTTAACCAATGAATCCACACCTTCCCATGTTAACATGTGTCCAGAATGCTGACAACATTCAATCCATACCGCCATCCAATCAAGATTGTTTGCAATATACAAATGTAGTGCATCCCACTCTCGACCAACTGTACAAAAAATAAATAGACATCTTACAATCGATTTATTTTGAAGATTAAGAATTAATTAACTACAATAACATCTTATAATTACCTCACTTTCCTCAATCTACCTTTCCCCGTCAAGTACTCCTCTTCGAATTTGTTAATGGTGTTGGGATCCCAAATGTGATCCACATGGATATTTGCTACAAACTTAGGAAGATATTCAGAAATGCACACCATAGTCTGGTATATCATATATCCCTCCACCATAGAACCCTCAGGATGTGCTCTTTGTCGAACCAAAGCCTTCAAAAATTTTAAGTGCCTCTCAACCATCCACATTGACCTAGTGTGTACAGGTCCACACAATTCAATCTCCTCAACTTGGTGTATGAGGTAGTGTTCTTGTGCATTGAAAAAAGTTGGAGGTAGACACTTTTGCATTTCACACATTAAATGAGTAATTTTTCTCTTCCAATATTTTATATCGTCTTTATGGATTTCTTTACATGACAACCACCTACAAGGTATTCAAGATGCAAAAAAATATACTACATAAGAAGTAAAACAAATCGCAAATATAATATCTATACAACGAACTAAACAAATATCACTACTTACCTCATGTATTTTCCAAGATCATATATGACTTGCTTGACATTATTATCGAAGTCGTCTGGGAGAGATAGAGGTAGAACGTACTGCAACAATTATAAAATTATCTTTTCATTTTTTTGTAACATAATGAAAATTACACGTATGCGCAATACTTAAATACATACTAAAAACACAAGAACATGTATTACCTTAATGAAGGTATGCCAATCATGCGTTTTCATCCCTGGCCCTACTAAATTGTTGGGGATAACTTTTTATTCCCTACTAAATTGTTGGGGATAACTTTTTATTCCCTTAGGGAGGTGGTCATTTATGCCTTCACGACCTTCATGATCATCAATCACATCATCAGTAAACAAAACAAAATAGAAAAGATGTTTTATGACAAACCAATAGATGGAATGGCATTACCTTGACAATTAATTCTATTATATTCCAACTTCCACAGGTGAGGTGTCATTCTTCATGGCTTTGATGTATTCTCTTCTTTCCCATTGAAAAGATGTTTTTCAGTATTTTGATACTTATGATTTTTGTGGAGAAAGTGCCTATACTCATCAAACACCTGCTTTCCTAAACTTTTTGAATGACGAGATTTCATCTTTGGACCACAAACAGGACATGCAAATTTTCCCTTTGTTTGAAGACCTACAAGATAATGTATAATTGGATTAAATATGATAATTTTTTGAATTATAATGTTCATGCACAACTTAAACACTATAACATACCACAAAAATGTGTTAGCCTTGGCGCATCATGTATTGTCCATAGAAGCATTGCATGGAATTGAAATTGTCTTTGTCCTATTGGTCTAGAGACGTCATACATAGTGACGCCATTCCATAACTCCCACAACTCGTCAATAAGAGGCTCGATATATACATTCATATCTTTAACTTGGTACTTACCTAATCGAATGAACAAAAACATTACATAATTATTATGACCATTTTACTGCAATATTTATAATTAAATTTAGACTATATTTAAATGATAAAATACCTGGAACAATCATTGCCAACATTATGTGCTCCCTCTTTATTGACATCCATGGAGGAATGTTATTGTTGATAACAAAAATAGGCCACACTGAGTAAACAGATCTCATCTCTCCAAATGGATTGACACCATCCGCTACCAATGAAAGCCTGAGATTACGAGGCTCTTCTTTAAAGTGTGGCCACTTTTCCTCTATGTCCATAAATGCTAAACCATCCGCAAGCATTCGAATAATGTCATCTCGACTTCTATTGCATGCATGGTAATCCATAAATTGTGCCAAGCTAGTGCACTTGAATAATCGTTGCATACGTGGAATAATGGGAATATAGCGAAGAACCTTGCGAGGAACCCTTTTTGTTATTTGATCTGTTCAATATCTACTGATATGACATTCAGGGCATCCAGTTTGAAATTCATGTTGTTTGTGATATATAATATGATCATTGGGACAAGCATCTATTGCTTGATACTCCATTCCAATATCTTTCATAACGGCAGATAATTCTCGATATGAGCGAGGTAGAATATTTGATGGTGGTAACAAAAACTCGCCTATCAATCTACAGCAACAAAATATAATTTGTTATAATAAAGAATATTAATGGTACAGCATGATTCACAGTTTATTATGACATATATGGCATGCCTTAACATACATGACATTGTTATGTTGGATAAACCATTCATAACCTTCAAGTTCACCAACAACAATACAGCGGAGAGAAGAGTTTCTTGCGAGCCTTCATAAAGGGCCTCAGATGCCTTCTCAAGTAGAGGGACATCATGAACAACATCAAGGTCATCTTCATGATCATGATCAGCTGCGCGAGTACTAAATGAGTCATGGATCAATGTATTTGTACCATCATCTTCAATTGTGTTTTCTGGCTTATGATCGTCATCTTCCATGGGATCATTATCTTCAGCTTCGATATTCACACCTCCATGTTCGTGCACTTCGAAAACCATATTCTCAGGGTTGTGTTGATCCATACCATGTGCTCCAGGGTTCTCAACCTATATAAAATTGATATACATAAATAAACCATGATCATGATCTCATCATCACGTGATTTATTATGTATATAAATTGTCAAAATGATATAATGAAAAACTTACCAATGGATGATAATCATGTCCACCTTTAATGTGACCATGCAGCCTACAATGTTTCTTTGTTGTTTTGATTATAAGTCTTCTAGTCTTTAACCCCTTACAATTTTTGCACAGACAATAACATTTTCCATTACCTTTTCTTTTCAAGTTAGACCACAATCTAGAAATTGTCTCCTTATTTTGTTGTTTGTTGATATTGTCTGACATGGTGTTTCTTCACAGGCAAGAAAATAGAAATTATTAAAATACATAAGACAACATGCCCTTTTCTTCTTGTTTTTTCATACTCATTGTCATGCTTTGAATTATTTTTCTTTCTTGGTGACTCCTTACTGCTCTCACTGTCAGTTTCACTCTCAGAATCTGAGTCTGATGTATCAGAATCTGACGAACCTGATGAACTAGATGAATCATCATTAGAGGTAGATTCATCTAACTCAGGAGTAGACTTTTGCTACTGCATTACAAGCCTTGGCATATTCTTCAAATACTCACATAAACTCTCAGTGATACCACCAAGATCAATAGAAGTAAATAAATTGATAGCAAACCATGAATTTTTGGGATTGTCCTCTGGAGAAATTGAATCAAAAGACTCCTGCATTGTCGGATCGTTCAACCTTTCATTAAGAAACAATATACCAAGTTGCTCTCCCAGCTCCTACAAGAGAATCTTTATAAAAAAATGGGAAGAGGAAGTAGTATCTTCCTCTGTCTCATGTATATAAGCAAGACAATGCCATGGAAGAGCATCTATGCCAAGTAAGTGGGCAAAAAACTTTGCAACATTACGCAGTTTATTTGTTTCTAGTTTGTGTATCATAGAATATTGTTGTACAAAACACTTATCAAAAAATTCCTCATATATTTTATTGATCATACAGAATCTTTGCCCAAGAATACCATAATAATGAAGGTATATTCTCTCTTGACCAGGTTCAAGCTTGATATTTAGTAGCTTATGACCAGCTTCCTAAAAATCAACACTTGACATGATTGTCAAATAACTTGTACATCTTAAATTGACCAAGTTTCTCTCTGTCTCATCCTATATTCTCAGTGCTTCCTCACCTTCCTTTTCATCATCATCATCATCATCATCATCATCTGAATCATCACCTGAATCATTCTCCCCTTCTGCTTCATCTGAAGAAGCATCTCCAAGGATATCTTTCTTTAGTTTTTCATAGGTTGCTTCATGCTCTAATAAATTAGGACCTGGCTTGAAAACATCCAAACTAGCCTCTTGATCAAGTTCATCTTCTAGGAAAACTTCATGTGTTAACTGATCTGGATGCACAGCTGGATGACCCTTGAACTTAGCTTTGCGAAATGCAAAAAGGCCTTCGATTAAAAACTATACTCATTTGTCAATTTCTCCCTCATGGAGAATACCTCTAAATCTTTCAAAAATCCCATAGAGACATTTAGGTGAAAGGTCTTGCAACAAAGAACCACATTCTTTCACGAACCCAATAGTAACCTCTACACTATCATCTATGGGGTTCTCTAGTAAAAGGGTGAGAAGTTCCAAAGCATTGATCTTATGTGCAACTTGTTGATTCACTAAATGAGCTATGAATTTGGTTGCTGCTATCAACATGTGCTTGTCATTGCATTTGTATGCCCTCTTAAGCTACAAAATAATTCTTTGCAAAAGCAGATTGCCAACTTCAGGAAATTTTGTATTTACCACAGCAACCAACGCAGCAAAAACATCTGTAAATCTAGGGGATGCCATTTGGGATTTCATACAAGACCTACAAAATAGACCCCTCCCATGGATGAGATTCTCTAAAAACAACTCTGGAATGATGTTCTTGATGTTAGATGCATTTACCTTGTTTACTAACCCATTGATACTCTTCTGAAGGGCATCCCATGTCATGCGCTGGTATTCCACACTGCTCTTGTCTTCCACATCTTTCATCATTTGAGCTAGCTTAAATGGGGGAATGTAAACACCCCCACTTCTTCCATCACCCTTCTCAGCTCCTCTTATAGCACCTTCACCATTCCCATTCTGAGATGGAGCAGACACAACACCAGAAGTTTTCACTTCCACTGCCTCTATGTCCCTCTTGTTTCCAAAAGCCCCTTTACCACTTAATTCATGCTTATTTATGTACATAAACCCATCAAGAAGCATGAGTTTTTGCATATAAGCTCGCCCAAATAATTTACAATTGTTTTTCATCAAGATTCCCTCAGGAGCTGGCAAATCCTGCTTCCATACTGTAATTTTGTTTTCTCAAAGGACAATCCTAAAAATCCATGCATTGCAAACAACTTCTTACACCTTTGTTAGTTGTGGTGGTGTCATAGAGAGTTTACATCAATAAATGAAGAACATGCCAATGCTTTTAATGCAGCAGTAGAAGTCTATCCCTTATTCAATATCTCTAGTGAAACCCCCATGATCTTTTGTTGGAGTAGAATTTGTTATATTCTAGAAAGGGTCTTGTCCTTTGTTGATGGGATATTAATCTACCTCAAGAAATAATTGTTCTTTTCTCCAACAAGAAGTGGAACTAAATGAAGATCTAGCACCATGAAATGAATCCTCAAATAGATTAGTATAGTTAGTTTTGGTAGATAATGATCTGGGTAAAATACTAATGTGGCTTTAGGAAACATTATGTACTAACTTAGCATACTCTAACAACTTTGGTGTGACATGATACATCCAATTAAGTCTCCATCGGTATCTCTATTGTGTTTATGGATTGGGATTCAATGTACTCTTTTTACACATGGATTTTACTTTCAACTGAGGAGGTTTGTATGTACTTACTTGTCTTTCGATTGTATCCCTATTTCAAGAATTTCTTCTATCAACAAATCATTTGTTGTAAGTTGTATGAGTGGAAGCTTGAACATGCCTTCCATGCTAGACTTGTTGATACGTTCAACACCATCTTGTGCAACAAATCTTTAGAACTCCACTATTTCATTGAAGAGTGAGTAGTAGGGACAATCTAGGACACTTACAGAGGTTTTGCAAGAGAGATAAATAGACCTAAATATTATGGCTTAATAATGATCAATAGGTAAATAGATAAGAAACTCTCAATATCAAAATGACTTTCTCAATTGTCTTTACTAGAAATGGATAGATCGGGTAATAATGGCTTTATGACTGTATGTCCATTGTCAACTTTAGACTCAATCCAAGAAGAGCTAGAACTAATATGCGATATCTAGATTTATGATCTCTATAATATAACAATCCCATAATTATGTTTCCACGCATCTCTACCACAACACAAACATCATGCTAGTATTCAACCATAGCAATTGATATCCTAATTATAGAATGTGAAATATGCACATAACTATGAACAAAGATTAAGAAAAACAAAGAAAGATGCTTATTGCAAACATAAATGACTAATGGACAAGAATTGAATTCATTGTAGATAGTTTTGAGTATCAAATTCACTTATTTGTATGCCTCAAAGAAATGTGGTTACCTAGACTGCAATGATTGTCGGATATGCACAAAATGGATTTGTTGAGAAGGCTTTAGAAACTTTCAGGCAAATGCAATTGGCAGGTGTAAAGACAAATTCCACAACCTTTGCTACTATCCTCCCTCCCTATGCCAAAATGGAAAATCTGGAACAGGGTATGGACATTCATCGAAGCATAAAGGATAGAGGAATTTTGTCAGATGTTGTAGTTGCAACTGCCCTGATAGACATGTATGCAAAATGTGGAAGCATAAACAAGGCACGTGAACTGTTTGATAGAATGCCTGAAAGAAATGTTGTCTCGTGGACTGCAACAATTGCTGGATATGCACAAAATGGTTTTTTTGAAAAGGATTTAGACACTTTCAAGCAAATAAAATTGGAAGGCATAAAGCCAAATTCCACAACCTTTGCCAACATCCTCCCTGCGTGTGCAAAAATGGGAGCTTTGGAATAGGGTATGGACATCCATCAAAGCATAACGGATAGAGGAATTTTGTTAGGTGTTGTACTTGCAAATGCCCTACTTGACATGAATGCAAAATGTGGAAACATGGACAAGGCTCATGAATTCTTTGATACGATGCTGCAAAGAGATGTTATCTCATGTGAACAATCAACACGCACGTATACGAGAGGAAGGGATTGCTACTGCAAAATTGAACACTCACTCCTCAATCACAGTTCTATGGTTTTACAAGATTAAACTAGGACAATTAACCACCACATGTATATTTTTTGCAACATGAAATTAAAAAATTGGGCAATTTGAATCTACCTCCTATGCGGGATTGCAAGCAATGCCACAAATGCCTTCGACGTGGCTTTGATGTTCTTGGGGGTTGAAGTTGCCACTGATGCCTACGCGGGAAATTTGCAATACAAATGAATTCCCCTCTTCTTCTTTTTTAACTTATAGTGGTCGTTGTCATTGGAATTACGACGAACCCGAGCACTTTTTTGGAAAAAAGAAAATTCTCATTGCTAATGCCTTCTTCGTTGAAACCAAATGGGAAATTTTCGTCGGAATTACGATGAATGCGGGCATTTTTTCAAAAAAAAATCAAATTTGGCCACCATATACCTTCTCCGTCAAAAACCTCAATCGAAAATCTAGTCCAAATGTATTAGTGTCCTAGCACGGTGGGGTGTTTCAATTTTGGGATCACATGGTCGGGTGGTAGTGCCACTTCCCATCGGATGTTCTGGATTGTATCTTCAGGCAAGGAAAGGCTTCACTGGTGTTTCTTGGTTCGTGGTTCATGTACCAGCTCTTGTTCATGATCATTGTTCAGTTGAGACCTTATGGTTATTGTATCAAACTTCTATGTAACCTTGATATTGTAACTTTTGGATTCTGTGGTATTTTTGGAAGCCATGTATTTATGGTTATTGTAATATTATTATATCGGTGGAATGTATGTAAATTTAGTTGCTTTAATCTTTTGTATGTATGAACTATGGATAAATAAATGCATTGGAACACTTTGATTCTTTCATTATGGAATTTAGATGTATGTGTAGTTTTAATCATTAAGCATTTAATTTACCTAATTAAATGGACAATTGGATTAACCATGGTGTTAATATAATCTACGAATTGATATTCATTGGTAACCCTTAGGAAATCATGTGTTAGACTTTTGTTGTGTTATTAAACGTGCAATTGTTATAATTAATGCACTTAATCTTTTAAAAAAAATATTTCACCCTTTAGTTGCCTAGTGGTGTTGTTTTCCTTTAGGGTTCCTGGTGGGGCATTACATTATGTGTTGCATTAGTTATTAGATATTAATTTAAAAAAAATTTATCTCCATTTGCATATTATTGTTTAGTTTCTTTAGGATATTTTGGCAGGAATTACACCCTCCACTGTCAACAGATCAGTTGATAGATGAAATAATAGTTGATGGAAATTTAAAGAATATTGGAGCTTATTATGAGAATTTAGATGAAGTTGATCAAAGAAAGGTAGAAGAAGCGGTTGTACTATATTTACACAATTTTAGCAAAATATTAATTGAATTGGAGAATACCATTCCAAAACATTTGTACAGCCTTATAGATGCAAAGAGAATGACTACAAGCAAGACTGACAGGGACTTTTCCTTCATACTTACTTCCAGCTGGTCCTTTAAGAATTCTTCTAGCAATCAAGGCTTCCAACTCTTCAAGTTCTCTTTCTTCTCTTTCAATGTCTTCCAGATCTTTAGAATACATTTCCTTCCAATCTATCTTTTTCTTACTAGAGGCAGATGCTTTAAATGTGTACGTTAGGAAATCGAAAATCATCACAAAACAAGATAAACGTAATAACTCAATCACGAAAGCATTCATTGCAATGAATCTATCCTAAGACACATTCAATAGAGACATGAAATAAAAACATTCAGAAGCAAAGACATATGCAAACCAATAGCAGATTTGAATGCTCCTTCATGCGGCTCCATTGTTCTTCTTTCCTCTTCAAATGGTTTAGTTGTGGATCTCACCTACTAGTGCATACACACAATTGAAAGCAAGATTGACATTGATTATTGATCAAGAGTACTAGAAGCGTAAATTCGATAGTCTGATTAAGGATTATTAATTAAGGGGTTTGATTAAAGAAATTCATCCAATTTATAGATAAATTGGAGAGATGACAAGATTAGCATGATGCAATTCAAATGGAAATTGCAAATCAATTATGTCAATTATGACAATTTATGACAAATTATGCACTTTCTATGCAAAATTTGATTGATTGATAATTCATGACAATTTATGACAAATTTCTATGTCAAGAATTGATTGATTGTCAATTATGACAAATTATGACAAATTTCTATGTCATTCCCATGAATTTAGGAGAGAAATAGGAGGAAATTGAAATTAGGAATTTAGAAAATTAGGAAATTAGAAATGAGGAATTTGGAAATTAGAAAATTAAGAAATTGATGGAAATTAGAAATTAGGTAAATTAATTAATAATTTTTCATTTATTAATTAATTCACAAAGAGGAATAATTAGCCAATTAAATGAACATTTAATTGCAATGAGAAGACTTAGGATAAATAAACAATTATTAATCCTAAAGGAAGAAAAGACACACAAGGTTAAATGATGAAATCACGAAACCCTAGAAGACGAATTAGCAATGCGAGAATGACAATTAGGTCTTGAAAAAGGATAATTGATATCGATTCGATTTGATTTTGGATTGATAAATGATTTGATTGATAAATGCGCCAATTGACGAGGAACAATGACTAATTGATTCAAATTGACATGATTGAAAAGGATGATGATTGATGTCAAATCGATCATAAAATGATGAGATTGACAAGTTGATAAGAGATTGACAAGATCGACCAAAATCATGATTAAAGATTGTTATTGACAAGACCAAATTCAAAAGCGAGACAAATGAAGAATGCAGAAGAAAGACTCGATGCTCGCAAATGATAAAAACCAAGTGCATGACATAGGAGAAATGTTAATGTGACGCAAAAACCTAAAATGAGGCAATGTGCAAATGTTAAAGTATGATCCCGCAAGCGTTGACCATTTTTAGGTGTCTACATTTTGCCCCTCTTTGAGACAATGCGATTCTAAGCGTTGTTTCAAAGAACAGTAATAAAAATGCCCCAGAAAATGACAATGACATATGCATGCCCCCTCGAGGAATTGGCCGTAAACATGCACAAAAGAGGCCAATTGATCGATAAAAATGATAGAAAACGATAGGAGCAAACGGACTGCCAAGACTGACGGAAGAAATGTTAGTAAGCAGAAATTAGACAGAGAATAGATAGAGATGAAGGAAAACTTTCTTTCAATAATGCACTTAAGTAGGTGAGAACCTTTATTTGATGTAGCAAAATGGATGTAGAGCATCATGGCATTGAAGGCCAGAGCTGAAATGCAACCCTTTTTGCAAAAGACAGACACATCACAGACAAATAGCAATCACAAAAGAAAAGAAAGGGACCATGAACCATCCCAGTCACTCTAAATCACTCAGTGACATCATCGAGCAGCATAGGAACATGACCGAAGCCAAAGATAAATCAATAAAAAAGATAAGATGCACAAATTCCAACAAATCAAACAAAACATCTTGATCTTCATTGTCAAAAGTTGAAAGTGTTGATAGGACGATCATGTTGTCTGGTGTCAGGGAATGTGGCACCCCGTCTAAGACAAGACACAGTCTGGTTTCGAGTATACCACACCCTGTATAAGACCCATGATAGTGTGCCAAGGACGAATGATTTGCGGTTGATTGATATGACAATTTTGATCAGTTTGAATGTCTGGTTTGATTGAAAAAGTTCATCTGTTTACGCATGATTTCATTAAAGCACAATGTTGGAGGGATGCTCAGTGATTTATCTTATGCACAAAAAGGGATCTTTTATTGACAAAATGTTTGTTTTTGGATTTTAATGTTTTGAAATTTTTTTTGTGTTCATTTTTTCAGGACTTTATTTGATTTTTTAGGGATTTTTTCAGGACATTTTTCAATTTTTTTAGAGATTTTTTTCAAGACATTATATGATTTTTTTTGGATTATTTCAGGACATTATTTGATTTTTTTGGATTATTTCAGGACATTTTTAAATTTTTATGATCTTTTTTTCAGGACATTTTTGAATTTTTATGATATCTTTTCAGGACATTTTTTAATTTTTATGATCTTTTTTCAGGACATTTTTGAATTTTTATGATATCTTTTCAGGACATTTTTGAATTTTTATGATCTTTTTTCAGGACATTTTTTAATGCAAAAGTTCCAGTGATCGATCATGACAAGGGAAACACACCCAATGCGCATCTGAAAGACATACATAGACCAGGACCAAAACATATGTACAAGAAACCGGGGTATGCAAGACAATGATGTTGACCAATAACAGGCCTGGGAGAGAACATTGGATCAAGACAAAGATAGACGTGAGAAACCGGCCGAGAAAAAGCATAGATGAGAGATCATGATAGATGACGGAGCAACGATCTCATTTTACACATGGCACCTGTTTGCCAAGTTTTCACCAAGGTATTTGCCCCAAGCGCCTGTTTGCCAGGTTTTCACCTAGAGGGCGAATCATTTTTTTTTCTTTACTTTTTTTGCTTTTTTACTTCTTTTTTTTTTTTTTGGTATTTTTTCTCTTTTTTTGATTTTTTTGTATTTTTCAAGATCATATTTGAAGAAGTACTGATAGAAAATTATGCCCAGTACTTGCGAAGATGCATGCTATTTATAGGATCGAACAGAGGTTCACCTTCTGGGGTAGCAAGCTGATATGCCCCCGAGCCATATGCTGCAGTTACTATGAAAGGACCAACCCAATTAGGTTCAAATTTACCTTTGATGATGTTAGTAGACTGTGCATTCTTAGAGTTTGCCTTTAAAACCAGGTCTCCCACTTCGAAGTGTCGCCCTTTGACCTTCTTATTATAAGAGCGATGGAGACGGTTTTGATATGCTTGCAAATGTGTCAGAGCTGTCTGACGTTTCTCATCTAACATCTCAAGTTGATGCAGCTGAGAGACTCTGTGTGTCTCGTCATCAATCAGATGTTGCAAGGAAACATGCAAGGAAGGAATCTCCACTTCCAAGGGTAAAATAGCTTCCGCACCATACACCAAAGAATAAGGTGTTGCGCCAGTAGGTGTGCGGATAGAAGTGTGATAGGCCCATAGTGCTGGATTCAACTGAACATGCCAATCGTGACCAGCATCATTGACAACCTTTTTCAGGATCTTGATAATGGTTTTATTGGATGCCTCGGCTTGACCATTCCCCTGTGGATAGTATGGACTGGAGAAACGGTGTTGGATATGAAATTTTTCACAAAGTTCCTTGACATCTTTATTCTTGAAGGGACGACCATTATCTGTGACTATGGCCAGGGGAACCCCATACCGGCATATGATATAATTCAGCAAGAATTTTGAAATTTGGACACCTGTTATATAGGTCATGGGGATAGCCTCGATCCATTTTGTAAAGTACTCTGTAGCTGTAATGATGAACTTGTGTCCATTTGCAGAGGTCGGGTGAATCTTGCCAATAAGATCCAATCCCCATTGAGAAAAAGGCCACGGAGATATGACAGAATGAAGCTCTTGGGCTGGTGCATGAATGTAGTTTCCATGAATCTGGCATTTGTAGCACTTCTTAACAAAATCATGAACATCTTTTTCCAGAGTGGGCCAATAATACCCAGCACGAATCAACTTTTTAGCTAAGCTTAGACCATTGAAATGGCCTCCACATATACCATCGTGAACCTCGTGTAAAGCCGTTTGTGCTTCGTCAGAATCCAAACACCTGAGGAGGGTATGGTCAAAGGAACGGCAGTAAAGGGTGTCGGCGATGATGACATATTTGGCTGTCTGTCGGATAAAGGCTCGGCGTTGGTTAGCGGAAATATTGGGTGGTAAGGTTTGGGATTTTAAATATTGATATACGTCATTGTACCATGGGGAGTTAGGACCAACAAGAACGCACATCACATCTGCTGTCGGAATGTCAAAAGAAGGAACCAGCAATTGTTCAACTAAAAATTCACATTTGTCCATATTGTTTGGCGTATTTAACATGGAGGCAATCATAGCCATTGCATCTGCTGACTTGTTTTGCATTCTGGGAACTTGATTGAAATGGATAGCCATGAATTTGGTCTTGAAGAAATCTACCATATGCTTATAGGGAATAAGCTTTTCATCTTTTGTTTCGTAGTCATCATTCACTTGTCGGATGACTAATTGAGAATCTCCATAGACTTGCAAATGCTTGATGTTCCAGTGGACTGCTACTCGGAGTCCTGTGACCAGTGCTTCATACTCTGCAATGTTATTGGTATAGTGGAAAGTTATTCTGTAAGACTTTGGAATAGCGTCACCTTGAGGGGTGACAAACAAGATGTCGGCTCCGAACCCGAACTTAGTATGGGACCCATCAAAGTATAACTTCCATTCATTAGAGGATGTGAAAGCAAAGACTGATTCATCTGGAAAATCGGTCAACATGGGATGATCATCAGAAATAGGAGCCTCTGCAAGTTGATCTGCTATGACTTGTCCTTTGATGGCCTTTCGCTCCATATACTCAATGTCAAATTCACTGAGAATCATGACCCATTTTGCTAGGCGACCCGTCAAAGCTGCTCGGCTAAGCAAATATTTTAAGGGATCAATTTTTGCAACCAACAATGTTCGGTGGCTCAGCATATAATGTCAGAGTTTCTGCGTTGCAAATACCACTGCTAAGCATGCCCTTTCAATAGTTGAATAATTGAGCTCATAGCCTACCAGTGTCCGACTGATATAGTAAATAGCTCGCTCTTTGCCGTTCTCATCTTGTTGAGCCAAGAGAACCCCTAATGTCGTTTCAGTGGCAGAAATATATAATGAAAATGGCTTTCCATCTATCGGAGGCATTAGAATAGGTGGCGACAACAAATATTCTTTAAGGGCTTGAAAAGCTGCTTGACATTGCTCAGTCCATTTGAAAGCGACACCTTTATGCAATAGATGTTGGAATGGATGACATTTGTCGACCAACTGAGCTATGAAATGGCAGATTGACTGGAGCTTTCCTTGCAGACTTCTTAATTGCCGGAGATTTGAAGGTGGAGGCATATCCATTATTGCTTTGACTTTGGCAGGGTCGACCTCAATGCCTCGGTGAGAAACAATGTATCCTAGTAATTTTCCAGCTGTGACACCAAATACACACTTCTTTGGATTGAGCCTGAGTTTGTAGGTCTCCATTCGGTCAAAGATCAGGCCCAGGATGGCTAGATGACTATCTCGGGTGACAGATTTGCATAACAAATCATCAACATAGTCCTCCATCAAAGTGTGCATGAAATCATGAAAAATGGTCGTCATTGCTCTTTGATATGTTGCGCCTGCATTTTTAAGACCGAAGGGCATCACATTCCAACAATAGGTACCCCAAGCACAGGTGAATGTTGTCTTATGCTGATCTTCAGGAGCAATGCGAATTTGGTTATAGCCGGAGAAACCATCCATTAATGAAAGCATCTCATATCCAGCCGTCATGTCCACTATGATGTCTATGTTTGGCAATGGAAAATCATCTTTAGGGCATGCTTTATTGAGATCCCTAAAATCTGTGCAGATTCTGATGCCCCCAGTTACTTTGCTAACTGGTACTAAATTTGAAATCCAGTCTGCATAATCAATGGGTCTAATGAAGCCCACATCTGGCAATTTTTTTAGTTCCAATTTGACCAAAAGAGCCACCTGAGGATGCATCTTTCTAAGTTTCTGTTTGACAGGCTTGGCATCAGCTTTTAGTGGCAAATGATGAAGAACCAATTCTGGATCAAGGCCAGGCATATCTGCGTAGGACCATGTGAAGCTGATCTTCTTCTCAAGAAAGAAATTGACAAAATCTACTTTTTCCTGTTGTGAGAGAGAAGCAGCAAAATGAATGACCTTAGGGTTGTTAGGTGTACCCAAATTGATTTCCTCGGTCATTTCCACAAGTAATGTTGATTTGTCCTGACTTGATAGGGGTATGTCCACTCTTCCACCTTTGGGCGCCTCAGAGAGGTTTTCACCCGTAGGTACGTCTTTTCTTTTTACTTTTGTATGATCAGAGAGTGCCTTACGGTTTTCACCCAAAGATCTATTCTTTTGATTTTTTACTATTTCTTTTCTTTTTTCATTTTGATGACTGGAAGAGGGAGTTGACTCTCCAAAATATGTCGTGGAATCCAGGTCAACAACAAATCCTGCCTTGTGATCACCTTGTGGTATGCCTTCCCGTAATCCAAGGAATTTTGCAATTGCTTCGTCATTTTGAAAACAGTCCAATGTGAGCGGTTCTTGTTGGTCATATTGGATAAGCTGGGGATAGATGAGGGGCATGTCATCATCAGTTGTAAGAAGAGAGAGGGCTGATATGGTAAAGATATGAACATCTGTAGTGTCACTATCCGAACTGCTTGTATCAGATTTAGAGCTTGGATCCCAAAATGTCTCTATCCAAGCATGGGGACAGGTTTTAGGAAGAGGAGTTATTTCATGTTTGTCTTCCATAGGCAAGTTATCAGGGTCAATGAAAATATTGTCGAGGGCATAGGAGCTAGAAGAAAAAGAACTCCACTCCCAATCATTAGAATCAGTTTCGGGTCGGGTATCCTCAGGTGTTATTTCATCATCAAAATCATGCCCTTTTCAACATGGGGGCACTTTGGTAGATGTGGATCCAATTCGCAATGGTACAAAACCTAACCCTAAAGTTGGAGGTCTCCTCTTGGGTATGACAGGTTCTAGCCTTCCATTGTTGTTCAGGCCTAAGCCACTGCAACCATCATATCCTTTCTTTTGCAGCATAGTAAATCCTTTGCCATATCGTTCCACTGGCAACCTGACAGGTGGGGTCTCAATTGGATATTTATAAAGCCAACCTATGACATCATCATCTACAGTTTCTTTGTCAAGTTCACCCCATCTTGTAAATGTGGTAGGAGGCTGATATTGAATAATGACCTTAGGTTCCTTTTGCAATAAATGCGGTTTGCCATATGATTTTGGAGATATTGGCAAATTCTCGATGAGGAATGTCTGATCCATTGAGTATTCTCCACATCCTTGGTCTTGTATCTTCAATTTTCCTTTGACAACATCTAATAATTGATTAGGATCCACATAGTTATGTGATTTGGCCTCTCCGTTGACTGGGACTTGCTGCTGAGGGGTATCCTTTAGCATAGCACAAAATTGGAATGGATTAGGATCTCCCGGAATGGTTATCTCAGTTCCATTATAAGGATATTTTAAACATTGATGATAGGTGGATGGAACCGCTTTCATTGCATGAATCCATGGACGGCCAAGGATCATATTATAAGGGAGATCAAGGTCTAGGACTTGCAGGAAAGTGTTTTCTGTCACTGGACCAACTCTGATAGGCAATGTAATTATCCCTTTGGATGGGCGCTCAGCATCATCATAGGCTTTAATTGTTATTCTTTTAGAAGCATCAATGTCATTCTCTGTATACCCAAGGCCAATAACCACTCTCAAAGTACAAATATTAAGACCTGCTCTGCCATCTACCAAGACTCATCGAATTTTGTAGTTATGAACAAAGACTTCAAGGTGTAAAGGATCATTGTGCGGGAGTTTATCAGGTGAGATATCATTGTCAGAAAATGCGACATTTTGGGAAATGGCTAAATGTCCAATCCGGACTTGAAACTGGTCAACATCAATATCTGTCGGAATAGTGGACTCAATTAAAGCCTTATCCAGGACTGCACATTGCATGGGAGACATTTTCAGTAACTCAAGGATTGATATTTGTGCAGGTGTCTTTCCTAGATGATCCAAAAGATTATACTGACTTGCAGGAGTTGGCTTGGGAGGAGCTGCAGGAGCGCCTTTCAGGACTATCTTGGATCGATGAGTGGTGACTGCACAAGAAGGCTCTTGCCCCTTTATTCTCAAGGTAGAAACATACTCAGTTGAAGCGCGAAAACAATTAATGACATTATTATAACCAGAATTTGCATAATTGGCCATTTGGGCAGAGTTGGAAGAAGATGCTTTACCCTTGTCATGATCAAGCAAAGGAGTTTTAAAAATAGTATGATCAGTGTTAGAGGTCGGATGGGGTGGATCTACCTCAATTACTCCTTGCTCTAATAAATCTTGAATCATGTGTTTCAATTGAAAACAAGATGCAGTTTTGTGTCCTTTGGACCGATGATATTCACAGTACGCCTTATCATTCCACCAATGCGGTTTTATTGCTGGTTCTGCCTTGATATCTGGTAGCTTAATAAATTTTGCTTGTATCAATTGTCTCATTACTGATTCAATAGGCTCTCCCAATGGCGTAAATTGTCGAGGAGGCCCATCCCGTGATCGAAAGGGTTTGCGCTGTTGGTTTTGTTGTTGACCTTGTTGTTGGTTATACTGTTGAGTGTGTTATTGTTGAGCAGGCTGTTGAGTAACATTACTCATTGGTGCTTGATTTTGTTCCATAGTTGACATATTAGGAACACTCAATTTCTTGATCGTGAATGGGGGTTGATTTGCATTCACCGCTCTTGCATCAACAACTCCATCATTAGTGACATTCTTGTTCTTATACCAAAATCTGTTTCTATCTCCCGAATAATTGGTGTTATCACTGTCTTTATTGAGCTTAATAATTCCCTTGGCTACAAGAGCAGTTTCAATATTCATCCCTTTCTTAATGAGTTTCTCAATAGTACTGGGACTTTTCAATTTTAGCTCATACATCATTTCTGGGACCAAATTTTGGATAAACAAATTCACTTTTCGTTCTTCAGGTATATCGAGGGAAGAACAACTATACAAGCTTCGCCATCATTGCAAAAAAGTCACTAATGGTTCACCTTGCTTTTGCTTGGTGTTGCATAGATCTGACATAGTCACATCACTGTCAATGTTAAATGCAAAGTGAGATATAAACTTTTGAGCCAATTCAGACCAAGTCTTTATATTTCCTAGCAAATGTGAATACCAATCCATGGCTTGTCCTGTGAGACTTCGTGCAAATAATCGCATTAAATATGTATCCTCATAGCTCACTTCAGTACATGCCGTGAAAAATGCATGAATGTGATCTTTTGGGTTGCCATTCCCTTTATATTTCTCAAAATTAGGTGCTTCAAAATGCTTAGGGAATGGAGGCATGTATACACTCTTGTCAAATGGATTAGGACATAAATCTTGGTCTGTATACAACTTCTTTGTTCCTTTAGTTTCTAATGCATCAACTTTTCGTTGTAACTACTCAAGTTGTTGTGCAATTGTATCAGATTGTAGAGGTCCATCATTAATCTCGGTTGGTATTCTTTTTCGATACATCGCATTTCCGATCGGTTGTTGATACTCTGAAATGGCCGTTTTTGGTGTCTCCGGCATATAAACTTCTTGGTACATCGCTTGTTGTTGTGGTTGCGCTATGCCTTGATATCGACCTTGTTGTTGTGCTTCTTGGAGCCTAGATTGAGATTGCAATTGAGTAGGTTGTTGATATTGCACAGGCGCCAATTGTGGTTGTGAAGTAGGATAGCTTGCTTGCCTTGGCACATACTGAGGCACATGTTGTTGATGTTGACGAATCGGAATTTGTTGACTTTGTGCCAATTGTTGTCGCGATGTATATCCCATCATTTGTAAAAAACTTTGTTTAGGTGCTTTTCGTTGCTTCTCCTTAGGATGGGGTATAGCACTTGCATTAACTTGCTATGTTTTTAGTCCAATCCATTGTGATGGTTGCAAGTTTGCATTAACTTGTAATGGTGCCGAAGGCGCTGCAATTTGTTGTCGAATGTGAACTTGTTGTTGTTGCACATTACTTGTTTGCACCTTCGATTGTACCTTTTGTATATTACTCAATTGTTGCAACAATTATTGTTGGTGCAAACCACTATCCATAGCTCTTTGTGTCGCCATTATTGAAGGATTTGTTGCAATAGTGTTTGGCAAAGATATTGAACTTAACAGGACATAAGAACTTTGTTGCATCATGGAGTTATTTTGGACATTGTTGACATTAGGCATTCCAGTTGTGAAGCTTTCCTGCATCTTAGATTTTGATCCCACTTTATGCATGTAAGGAACCACTTCTTGTTGAGGGACAGCTATGAATGCTTGCGTGTTCTTCATTTGATCTTGTGTTACAGGCATTGAATTGAATAGTGGATTATTTATTGTCTCAAATGGTGACTTTTGAGGAATAGTCACTGTCAATGCCTTTGAAGCACGTTTGCTCATCAATGTAGGTTGAGTTGCTTGATGTGTATTGTCTTCATTTGGATGCGGGGAAAAACTTAACAACTCACCGCTTTGTTGTTCTTGCACATTGATTTGGTCACTTGAAGAGGTCACATTACTCATCATGTTAAGATACTTTTGTGGAAACATCTTAAAGACCTTGTTCAAGAACTTATCCATCTTTTTTGTTACCTTTGGATCCTGAAGGAATATATCAACATCATCCGAAGCATCGGAATCAGATGAAGAATCTGGTTGGACATTTGGATTCGTTTCTTGTTGAATGCCTTGATCTGAACCAAATCCTTGTGAGAGGGTTTGTTCTTCATATAATGTTTGAGTTTGAATGTCATGTTACAAGTTTGGTTGGTTCCAATTGAAAGGCGCACTTCCTCTTGGAGTTGGTGGAACACTCCCATGTCCTGGTTTCATAGGTACAAACAATGGTTCATATAATGGAGGTGGTCCAAGTTGAACTGTTCCATATGGTGGTAGGGATGAACCTTCAATTTGTACTGTTTGACTGGTTTGAAACTACAAATTTGTTGTGTTGTCCATGGGTTGATACATTGGTTCGCCCATCTTTTTAGATTTAGATCTTGTCTCAACAGGCATGTCACTTATGCCAATGCAATGTTTTTTGGAATTTTCAAGGATGATGTATGATATGCAACTAAATGCAAACTAGATAGACGAGCATGCAATCTATGGCAAGAATGCAACCTATGTTTTTGGTTGTTTTTCAAGATTTTGACAAACTTTTTGGAATGCAAATCTAAAAAGAGACCCTTAGGAAATTGAAATGATGTCTAGACCTCAAAGGACAAAATGAAAATGTCTCCCCTATATGCTTGGATACTAAGCTAGGTTTGACCAAATGATATTGATGACAAAAAGACAAAAGTTTGATAAGGTCTAGACCTCCTAACAATGACTTAGGGTTTATCAAAGATTTGGATTACTCAAGTATGACAAAACCTAGTTTTTGAGACTATATGCAAAGGGACAATTACTATGCAAATAACCCTAATATGATATGATAATGACCCAAGCTTAATGAAGAGACCTAGGGTATGCAAAGTATGACAATGGTATTACTCTAATGCAAGAGGACACATGCAAATGGATGACCCTTATTTATATGAAAAGGAGTATGACTTAGGTGAAACCTAACCTTGGTACTTGACAATGAACTTTGCAAAATGCAACCTAGGATGAACCTAAATGTAAGTGACATGAATATTGAGACAAGACATTGAAAAATGTTTGACAACCATGTTTGAAGATGTTTTGAACCTTGTTGGATGAAATGTTCTTATGTTTAACCTTGTTTTGAATCAATTTGCCTTGTTTTTGAAATGAGATGCAATTCAACTTTTGACAAGTCAAGAAGACAAGATATTTTAACATAGACTCAAGACAATCATTCTCATTCCCACGTTTCTTATGGTAGGCAAGGACATTAGGTACTTGAGAGGTAGACTTGTTATGGGATTCAAGGAGAATACATAGATGCTTGACCCCACGGGCTCCCCTCCACGGCACTCACTTCTCAGGGCAGCCAAGCATCAGTCCCCATGGAAATCTCCCCATGGCGAACTTAGTATCTCTTCCAAGTATCTGAACTTGTCCTTCTCAAGCAGCTAGAAGGGTTTTTGGCCTCTAAAAACAAGGTGTTTAGTAAGGATTTCTATTAAGCGTTACTCCTTGATGTCACGCAAGCGTGATTGAGACATTAAGCCCACCAAGATACCAAACAAATGTAGTCGCGCAAGCACGATTTAGACCGTGAGGTCCTACTTAGATGTTGATATGAGAAAGAGTTCAAGGGTCATCACTTCCCAAGTAACTACAATTGCCACGTAACCCTTCCTTCAAAGCTTTCGCTCATCAGGTATTTGTTTATAGTGAGTTAGAATGCCAAGGTATTCTAGCCGTACTCACTTTGGGTCGTTCCCTTCTCACGATTATCACTTGCTTGCAAAAGCAAATGGTCGGGAAGGCAGGCCCTCTAAAGGTGACACACAATTAAAACAATGAGCATGGTATTGAAGATCTGGATTTTTGATCACCCTAAGAAGGATGAGAGCATACTCTCCTACTCCAATGTCAAGCTTAACAATCAAAGCAAACATACATTCATTCCATCCTATTTAGAAATCACTAGGTGCCTAAATATTAATTGCAAACACAAAGTTTAATTGTTTCTCCAAGGCAACCTGTAAAACCCAAGTTAGAAGTTTAATTTCTTTGGTCTTTGACTAGCGAACCTGCAAATAATTCATTAGTAATTTGTGAAATAATTCTTTGTCAAGTGTTTTGCCACAAAGCTACCAACAATGTTAGAGAATCAAGAGAAATGAATCACCATCAAAATTAATCCATAAAAGTTGTGATTCTTTGTCCTCTTAGATTAATCTATGTGAAATTTATCAAATTTACTACCCTAGATTAATCTAGATAAAATTTGCATGAATGCATGATTAATTTTCCAAGCTAAATTAATCTAGATGAAGGTTGCATGATTTTGTTTTTGAAAATTTTGACCATTTACAGCAGCATAATTAAAAATGTCATAACTTCCTCAATATTTATCCAAATCACAAACCGTAAAATGATCTGGAAAGGTAAAAACGTGATCTAATATACCCAGAAAATGTAGTTTCAGTTTTAGTAGCACTATAATCTCCAAGTTCTTCAAGCTCAAAAGCCGACAATTTCCCAAGCAATGTATCTCTGGTAACAGGGGTACTTGACATTGTTTGGAGTTCATTGATTGTAGTGGCCTTCATCTTATAAGTTAGAGGTAGAACTCTCAAAACCTTTGACACTATCTCATCCTCACTGAATGATCCACCACAGCATTTCATTCCCATAATAATCTCATTTACTCTATCCATGAAAGAACTTATCTTCTCATCTTCTTCCATCTTCAAAGTTTCATACCTTACCCAGAAACCTTCAAGTTTTGTAATTTTCACAGCCTGGTCACCTTCATAGAGAGTTTCAAGCTTTATCCAGTTCAGTTTTGCATTCTCCAACTCTATGACATTCAACATCTTTTCATTAGATAGGGTGCTTAACAATGCTTCTTTTTCTCTAACATCATTCTCAGCATCCTTCTATTCATTGACAGGTGTCGGTGTTCAAAAATTAGGATCATGAGGTATATACCATTTCTCCACTATCTCCCAAACTTTAGCTCCAAGACATCTGAGATGAATCTTCATTCACTCATTCCATGTTTTGTGATTTGTACCATCAAATCTGGGACTCTCCTCCCGATAGGGATTAAATGTAGAACTAAATGCAATTGCCATCGGATCTCCTCAAGCGGTTAAGCTTCTGCAAAGAGGACCTTGATCTGATACCAATTGTTCGACAGATCTAATACCGAGAGTAAACTAAGAGGGGGGGGATGAATCAGTTTACCATCAGAAATCAAAACTAATGCATCTCAAAACCATTAAACTAGAGCACAGCGAAACCAACACAATAAAGGATAGAACATGAAAGCACGATACACACAACACCAATATTTTGACATGGAAAACCCGATAAAGGGAGAAACCATGGTGGGAAACCCTACCCACAATGAGATAATACTTCTATAGCAGTATGTGAAATTACAATGAGGATTGCACTTGTAATCAGGGCAACCGCCTACAGCTCACTGCTCATCACAAAAGAAGTCTCATTGGCTTACAAAACATCACACTACAATCCGAAAAGAATGAACTATGAAAGTAGCATCTCCTAATGCTTGATACAGTTCTAGTTAAGCACAAATGTCTACCCTACAATACAAAAGCCTTCACTGAATGATATATCACTTGTTCACACATAAAGCTTCCTTTGATAATGCAGACATAACCATCGATATCATTAATATCTATATTACATGAATAATTCAGCTATTAATATATATCATCAACCTTATTGACAAGGTCGGCTAAACCCTAAACCCATAAACCCATAAACCTGTAATAACAAAAATTACATCACACGGTATCACCAATCCAATCTTTTGATTTACATTACATAGAATGGACCTAAATCAAGTAACCAAACAATTCCATCCATCGGAAATTCCACTAAGACCAAAATCCAACATGCTTCACCAACCGGTAGAAACCCTTAGTGAAGTAACATGGAAAGTCTAACCAGATCCAAATAGGACCACAATAACAACACGCCAGCCAATGTAAAATCACCAAACACTCAGAATATGATCAAGAAGCACCTTCAGCATGATAGAAACCGAGCCGGACCAAACTCGCTTGACCAAAACATCAAATATCACTTACCCGTAAAGCTAACCAGGAACATAAATGATAGTTACCGGAGCACCAAAACAATGAACCAATAAAATATGGAAAACAAATAAGCATCCAAAACCAATTCCAGAGATCTGATCATACAGGATCAGAATCATATCCAAAACCAAGATGATCACCAAGACTAACCAGGACAGCCTCCAACTGGGATACAGTGTTGACATCAATGGCAACACTTAACCAAATCGAGCATATTTCCAACAATCTCCCCCTTTGGCATTGATGGAAACACTGAATGTGAAAAACATACAAGTGCCAAGGAATGCCAACAATCTCCCTCAAAGATATGACTAATTTTCACATGAATACCATGATGCAAAGAATCTTACGAAAACACTTTTCTTAGGGTATTAATTAACCCAAACATCATTCTAAGTTCTCAATCTTATGGGTTTGAGGTCTCTAACAAGATTGATTTCTACAATTCCAACTTACTCACACTTAACCAGTCTAATTCACAATCATCAACTCAACACAAGGTCCAAACTCAACGTAATATCCATCCAATGATAAACCATTAGCTTCACATCTTACCATAGTAATCACTTATCCTCCAAGAGTCCATTCATTCCATCCATTCATGCTTCCAATCAACTTCCAATCTGCCCATCAATGTCAAATCCTTAATCCTTCACAAACCTAAAACATGTCTCATTATGACAACTTTCATCAATGTGATTAGCCATAACAATAATAAGACAATGAAACCTCAAGGAGTCTTCAACATCCTTTCAACAAAGAGAATCCATCTTCAATGTCATTGGGGTTAATTGAAAAAAAGGTCACCTAACCCAACAACTTGTTCTTACAATATGACTGTCATTATCCATCCTTGTGATCAACAAGCAATCAGCAATCAACCAACAACAAACATCCAAATCCTTGCAATTGGTAAGCTTTCACATCCATGTAGACCTTATCACTAATCCTTTAACTTCTCTGTGAGTTCAAAATACAAGCACAACAAATAAAAGCTTTCATCTTTATGACTGACACTATTTAGGACAACAACTTGATAGTACTGCACTTTATCATTCATAATAATACTAAGCAAATCACTCTAGTGAGAATGTGCAAAACTAGGATTTCTCCAACATATCCAAATATTGTAAAGATCCAACGGTTCAATGAAAACGTATGCCCCTCGTACAGAGACTAAATTTGACTATCAAAAGGAACTCGGAAAATTTCATTGATTAGCCTGCTAGGGAATCAAATTTATCATAGAATACCAAACCATTCAATCCCAAATCAAGATCATCTTAAAGTTCTCTGAATATACTTTAGAATGATCCAAGAAATAGAAATTTCCATTTGTTGAAACATAAGATGTCATTAAACCTTTACTAGAGACTCCATTAATGAGGCTTTTAAAACAAATTTTAGAAAACCAAGTTGATCTCTTACCATACTCAATGGCTAATGCTCAAATTTTTTCCATAATTTTTCTAAATCACGACTCTACATGCTCCAATCGTTTAGAGGGAATATCCAATCAATTTTCCAAGAAAAAAAATGCATAAAGTAGCAATGTAATGTGACTATTATAGAGAAAGGGCAAAAACCTTATAGCAAAACTTCCTATTTATTCATCTACTCCTCAAACAAATAAATAAAATTGTTTTCTCCTAATGTATTCTTCCTCCATTGTTCATCCTTTAACCATTCATGAGAAATTACATTCAAAGTTTGTGCCAAACACCAATTGTCATCACCAATTTGCAGTTAGGGTGACAGTTAGAGGCAAACAATTGATATCCTTACAAACCCTTCCTCCAAACCTACCACCATGACTAAAATTCAACCATTACATGAAATATATAATATATTTCCCCCTATAACTGATTAACTACCCCTTTAGGACCGAATGGAAACTTTTTACATCAATTTTTAAAACATTTTGTCAATTTTTGCATTTTTGACATAAATGGCTCTAACCCTTACATGGACACTTCTAACACTTCAAGATGAAACAAATATGATATATTACATTTAATTTACCCTTCCTTGGGCACTTTTTCATACTTTGACCCTATTGACCAATATTGACCTTATGAGGACCTAGGTGAACAACTTTTACAATTTGGCTTTCCATAGCCTTACATTGGATTCAATTGGACTCAAATGACTTTAATACATAATGAATGACTCAAATGCAATTAAATTGATCATGTTATAATTTTTAACCTCCTAGTGTGTAGGTTCTCCTGCACCATACTCCTGGCCTTGAAAATTTTCCAAGCCTCTTGGAAACATGGGTACAATGACCTGCAAGAAAAAAAATTAGGCTGAAATCATTGTTACATTTGTCTTCATTCACCTTATTTTCCTCTTCATTCCTCTTGTCTTCCTTCATCTTCTTTATGCCTCTGCTACCATCAATTTCACCTTTAAGGACACAGGATTGTCCTTGTATCTACCTCCTCAGTGACTTCTATTAGTGGAGTATGTAATGGTTGCCACACAGGGTTCTTTACCAATCACAACTCCACCTCTCCTTTGTTGCTTCACCTCACCAACAAACAACTCACCTTTGCATCACCTATAAGTCATTCCCTTTCCTCTCTCCCTAGTCTTTTGGTAACCAATGGACTATCCCATGACCCTGACAGACCTTCATTGTCTACCCACACACACACATCCAACTTCGTCTTGCAACTAGATGGACAAGCACCTGCAACCAAACTCATTAGCAACACAAACCAACATCATCTTGCACAGCCCAGATCTTTTGCTGAGCTCTTATACCAATATGATGTAGAGCATCTTATGACAACACTTTTCTTAGGGTATTCGTTAACCCAAACATCATTCTAAGTTCTCAAACTTATGGGTTTGAAGCATCTAACAAGATTAATTTCTACAATTCCAACTTACTCACACTTAACCAGTCCAATTCTCAATCATCAACTCAGCACAAGATCCAAACTCAACATAAGATCCATACAATGACAAACCATTACCTTCACATATTACCATAGCAATTACTTATCCTCCAAGAGTCCATTCATGCTTCAAATCAACTTCCAATCTGCCCATCAATGTCAAATCCTTAATCCTTGACAAACCTGCAACATGTCTCATTATGACAACTTTCATCAATGTGATTAGCCATAACAATAATAAGACAATCAAACCTCAAGGATTATTCAACATCCTTTCAACAAAGAGAATCCATCTTCAATGTCATTGGGGTTAATTGAAAAAAAGATCAACTAACCCAACAACTTGTTCTTACAATATGACTGTCATTATCCATCCTTGTGATCAAAAATCAATCAGCAATCAACCAACAAAAAACATCCAAATCCTTCCAATTGGTAATTTTTCCCATCTATGTAGACCTTATCACTAATCCTTTAAGTTCTTTGTGAGTCCAAAATATAAACACAACAAATAAAAGCTTTCATCGTTATGACTGTCACTGTTTAGGACAACAACTTGATAGCACAAACCTTTGTCATTCATATTAACATTAAGAAAATCTATCTGGTGAGAATGTGCAAAACTAGGATTTCTCCAAAATATCCAGATATTGTAAAGATCCAACGGTTCAATAAAAAGATATGCCCCTCGTACAGAGACTGAATTTGACTATCAAAAGGAACTCAGAAAAATTCATTGATTAGCCTGCTAAGGCATTAAATTTCTCATAGAATACCAAACCATTCAGTCCCAAATCAAGTTCATCTTAAATTTCTCTTAATCTAATTTTGAATGAGCCAAGAAACAGAAATTTTCATTGGTCAAAACGTAAGATATCATTAAACCTTTGCCAGAGACTTCATTAATGAGGGTTTTAAAACAAATTTTAGAAAGCCAAGTGGATCTCATACCATACTCAACGGTTGATGCTCAAATTTGTTCCAAAAGTTTTCAAAATCACGACTCTACATGCTCCAATCGATTAGAGGGAATATCCAATCCATTTTCCAAGTAAAAAAATGCATAAAGCAGCAATGTAATGTAATTGTTACAGAGAAAACGAAAAAACCTTAAAGAAAAACTTCCTATTTATTCATTTACTCCTCAAACAAATACATAAAAAAAATTTATCCTAGTGTATTTTTCCTGCACTGTTCATCCTTTAAACATTCATGAGGAATTACATTCAAATTTGGTGCCAAACACCAATTGTCATCACCAACCTGCAGTTTGGGTGACAATTAGAGGCAAACAATTGCTCTCCTTACAAACACTTCCTCCAAACTTGCCACCATGACTCAAATTCAACCATTACATGAAATATATAAGATCTTCCCCACTATAACTGATTAACTACCCCTTTAGGACCGAATGGAAATCTTTTACATCAATTTGTGCAACTTTTTGTAAATTTTTGCATTTTTTACATAAATGACTCTTACCCTTACACGAACACTTTTAATACTTCAAGATGGACCAAATATGATATATTACATTCAATTTTACCTTACTTGGGCACTTTTTTATAATTTGACCCTATTGACCAATATTGACCTTATGAGGACCTAGGTGAACAACTTTTACAATTTGGCTTTCCATAGCCTTACATTGGATTCAATTGGACTCAAATGACTTTAATATATAAAGAATGGTTCAAATGCAATTAAATTGCACATGTTATAACTTTTAACCTCCTGGTGCATAGGTTCTCATGCTCCTATTCTCGGCCTTGAAAATTTTCCAAGCCTCTTGGAAACATGGGTACAATGGCCTACAAGAAAATAAATTAGGCGGAAATCATCGCTACCTTTGTCTTCATTCACCTTCTTTTCCTCTTCATGCCTCTTGTCTTCCTTCATCTTCTATATGCCTTTTCTACCATCAATTTTGCCTTTAAGGACACAAGATTGTCCTTGTATCTACCTCCTCAGTGACTCCTATTAATGGAGTATGTAATAGCTGCCACACAAGGTACTTTACCAATCACAAGTCCACCTCTCCTATGTTACTTCACCTCACCAACAAACAACTCACCTTTGCCTCACCTGGGAGTCCTTCCCTTTCCTCTCTCCCTAGTCTTTTGGCAACCAATGGACCATCCAATGGCCTTGATAGACCTTCATTGTCTACCCACACACACACAACCAACTTCCTCTTGCAGCTAGATAGATAAGCGCCTGCAACCAAACTCATTAGCAACACAAAACAACATCATCTTGCACAGCCCAGATCTTTTGCTGAGCTCTGATACCAATATGATGCAGAGCATCTTACGACAACACTTTTCTTAGGGTATTCGTTAACCCAAATATCATTCTAAGTTCTCAAACTTATGGGTTTGAGGCATCTAACAAGATTAATTTATGTGATTCCAACTTACTCACACTTAACCAGTCCAATTATCAATCACCAACTCAACACAAGATCCAAACTCAACATAAGATCCATCCAATGATAAACCATTACCTTCACATCATACCATAGAAATCACTTATCCTCCAAGAGTCCATTCATTCCATCCATTCATGATTTAATCAACTTCCAATCTACCCATCAATGTCAAATCCTTAATCCTTCACAAACCTGCAACATGTCTCATTATGATGACTTTCATCAAAGTGATTAGCCATAACAGTAATAAGACAATGAAACCTCAAGGAGTCTTCAACATCCTTTCAACAAAGAGAATCCATCTTCAATATCTTTGGGGTTAATTGAAACAAAGATCACCTAACCCAACAACTTGTTCTTAGAAAATGACTGTCATTATCCATCCTTGTGATGAATAAGCCATCAGCAATCTACCAACAACAAACATCCAAATCCTTCCAATTGGTAAGTTTTCCCATCCATGTAGACCTTATCATTAATCCTTTAAGTGCTTTGTGACTCCAAAATATAAGCACAATAAATAAAACCTTTATTCTTTATGACTGTCATTGTTTAGGAAAACAAATTGACAGTACTAAACTCTGTCATTCATAATAACATTAAGAAAATCTCTCTGGTGATAATTTTCAAAACTAGGATGTCTCCAGCATATCCAAATATTGTAAAGATTCAACAGTTCAATAAAAAGTAATGCCCCATGTACAGAGACTGAATTTGACTGTCAAAAGGAACTTAGAAAATTTCATTGATTAGCATGCTAGGGCATCAAATTTATAATAGAATACCAAACCATTCAGTCCCAAAACAAGTTCATCTTAAATTTATCTGAATCTACTTTAGAATGAGTCAATAAACAAAAATTTCCATTGGTTGAAATGTACAATATCATTAAATCTTCACCAGAGACTCCATTAATGAGGGTTTTAAAATAGATTTTAGAAAACCAAGTGGATCTCTTACCATACTAAATGGTTGATTCTCAAATTTATTCCTAAAGTTTTCTAAATCACGACTATACATGCTCCAATCGATTAGAGGGAATATCCAATCCATTTTCCAAGTAAAAAAATGCATAAAGTAGCAATGTAATGTGACCGTTATAGAGAAAGGGAAAAAACTTTAAATCAAAGCTTCCTATTTATCCATTTACTCCTCAAACAAATACATTAAATATTTTTCTCTTGGTCTATTCTTCCTCCATTGTTCATCCTTTAACCATTCATGAGGAATTACATTCAAATTAGGTGTCAAACACCAACTATCATCACCAACCTGCAGTTTGGGTGAAAGTTAGAGGCAAACAATTGCTCTCCTTACAAACCTGCCACCATCACTCAAATTCTACCATTACATGAAATATATAAGATCTTTCCCCCTATAACTAATTAACAACCCCTTTAGGACCGAATCTATTGACCAATATTGACCTTATGAGGACCTAGGTGAACAACTTTTACAATTTGGCTTTCGATAGCCTTACATTGGATTTAATTGGACTCAAATGACTTTAATACATAATGAATGACTCAAATCCAGTTAAATTTCTCATGTTATAACTTTTAACCTCCTGGAACCTCCTCGTGCGTAGGTTCTCCTACACCATACTCCCGGCCTTGAAAAATTTCCAAGCCTCTTGGAAACATGGGTACAATGACCTGCAAGAAAAAAAATTAGGTTGAAATCATCATTACCTTTGTCTTCATTCACCTTATTTGCCTCTTTATGCCTCTTGTCTTCCTTCATCTTCTCTATGCCTTTGCTACCATCAATTTCACCATTAAGGACATAGAATTGTCCTTGTATCTACCTCCTCAGTGACTCATATTAATGGAGTATGTAATGGCTACCACATAGGGTGCTTTACCAATCACAACTCCACCTCTCCTTTGTTGCTTCACCTTACCAACAAACAACTCACCTTTGCCTCACCTAGGAGTCCTTCCCTTTCCTCTTTCCCTGGTCTTTTGGCAACCAATGGACCATCTCATGGCCCTTACAGACCTTCATTGTCTACCCACACACACACACAACCAACTTCCCCTTCCAGCTAGATGGACAAGCACCTGCAACCAAACTCAGTAGCAACACAAAAAAGCATCATCTTGCTCAGCCCAGATCTTTTTTTGAGCACTGATACCAATATGATGAAGAGCATCTTACGACAACACTTTTCTTAGGGTATTCATTAACCCAAACATCATTCTAATTTCTCAATCTTATGGCTTTGAGGCATCTAACAAGATTAAATTCTACAATTCCAACTTACTCACACTTAACCAGTCCAATTCTCAATCATCAACTCAACACAAGATCCAAACTCAACATAAGATCCATCCAATGATAAACCATTACCTTCACATCTTACCATAGCAATCACTTATCCTCCAAGAGTCCATTCATTCCATCCATTCATGCTTCAAATCAACTTCCAATCTGCCCATCAATGTTAAATCCTTAATCCTTAACAAACTTGCAACATGTCTCATTATGACAACTTTCATCAATGTGATTAGCCATAACAATAATGACAATAAAAACTCAAGGATTCTTCAACATCCTTTCAACAAAGAGAATCCATCTTCAATATCATTGGGGTAAATTGAAACAAATATCATCTAACTCAACACCTTGTTCTTAGAATATAACTGTCATTATCCATCCTTGTGATCAACAAGCAATCAGCAGTCACCCAAAAACAAACATCCAAATCCTTCTAATTGGTAACTTTTCCCATGCATGTAGACCTTATCACTAATCCTTTAAATGCTCTATGAGTTCAAAATACAAACACAACAAATAAAAGCTTTCATCTTTATGACCATCATTGTTTAGGAAAACAACTTGACAGTACTAAACTCTATCATTATAGAAAACATTAAGAAAATATCTCCCATGAGAATGTGTAAAACTAGGATTTCTCCAACATATCCAAATATTGTAAATATCGAATAGTTCAATTAAACGTTATGCCTCTCGTATAGAGACTGAATTTTGTTGTCAAAAGGAACTCAGAAAATTTCATTGATAAGCCTGTTAGGGCATCAAATTTCTCATAGAATACCAAACCATTCAATCCCAAATGAAGTTCATCTTAAATTTCTCTAAATCTACTTTAGAATGAGCCAAGAAACAGAAATTTCCAATGGGTGAAACGTAAGATACCATTAAACCTTTACCGGAGACTCTATTAATGAGGGTTTTAAAATAGATTTTAGAAAACCAAGTGGATCTCTTACCATACTCAACGGTTGATGCTCATTTTTATTCCAGAAGTTTTATAAATCATGCCTCTACATACTCCAATTGATTAGAGGGAATATCCAATCCATTTTCCAAGTTAAAAAATGCATAAAGCAACAATATAATGTGACTGTTAGGGTGAAAGGGCAAAAACCTTAAAGCAAAAATTCCTATTTATTCATTTACTCCTCAAACAAATACATAAAAAAAAAATTCTCTTGGTGTATTCTTCCTCCACTGTTCATCCTTTAACCACTCATGAGGAATTACATTCAAATTTGAATCCAAACACCAACTGTCATCACCAACCTACAGTTTGGGTCACAGTTAGAGGCAAACAATTGCTCTCCTTACAAACCCTTCCTCCAAACCTGCCACCATGACTCAAATTGAACCATTACATGAAATATATAAGATATTTCCCCCTATAACTGTTTAAGCTCTTGGCATTGTGTGAACCGGCATGAAGACATAATGATACTGTATGTTGTCATTGATGTCAATATGAGACATAGTGTGAACCGGCACATGTGATAAGTGAAGAGAGAAAGGAACCGGCATTTGTATGAACCAGTTTATATGCCAAAGTGAAGCGGCATATTTGTTCAAGGTGAACCAGCATGTAGTTATGGGAATCGGCACATGGAAGCATTGTATGACTACCGGTTGGTAGGTAGCTTCCACTTCAGGATTTCCGGTTGGCATACCTCAAGTCTGTGTGACTCAATCGATGATCTTTGTGTAATGAGTTAGCAGTATGATGGACGATAGATCGTGTTGCCACGTAAGCTCTGTGCGCATGAAGGATCTTGCATGAAGAAGACTATTCCTAACTACCTCAGGAATGAGCGAAGTCTGTCAAATAGTGATAACGCGTGATGGGTTATCAGCCGCCATGAAATCGGTGGATAATGGACGATGGAGAATGTCTTGAGATCAATTCAAGATTGTTGCATTTAATGCAGTATGATTCAACAGTCAAGATCGAACCGTTTGAATTGCTTAACCTAACAGGTTTAGGGTTTAGGGTTTTTGCTACCGACCTGTATGTTTTCTATAAGGTCGATGTTGTGTTTCTTTTTGAGGTTGTTGGCAAAAGTTGTGTGTGTGTATCCAAGAAAAGTGATACGTGATTCTTGCCAGACCAAAGGAGAGAAGTTATACCTGCAAAGTGAATGTGCAGAAGGTAAAGAGGAGCCTAAATGGATCTACATTAGCATTGAGTGTTGTTAACAGATCATTGTAATTCCTGTTGATCTCTAACCACTTCAACAGTTGTAAAATCCCCTAACAGGGTAGCCTTAACTGGCTTGACTCAAAAATCCCTTAAATCGGGTGGTCTTAACCGGCTTGTTTCAAATCCCTTAACCGGGTAACTCGAGGCTAATGAGTTTTGAGAAGCTAGAGAGCTTAGGAGATCCTTTCAGCTATTGAGTTCTTGAAATCCTCTAACAAAATGACCCTACCGGGTTTAACCCTTAACCGGGTGATCCCTAACAGGATCGGTTCCTAGCAGAACCTATTGTAATGTCTTTAACCAGACAAGGCTCCTAACAGAGTAGACTTCTAAAGAGTTCAAAAAGTAGCTTGTGGGTATTCATCCCCACCGTGGTTTTTCCCATTTGGGTTTCCACGTGAAAAATGTGTGTCATGTGAAATGCTTTTGTCTTGTGATGCTTTGTTTTACCTGTTAAGCATATGAAGGTTCTATGTTTTATGCCTGTCTATAAAACATATTGAACTCACTGTTGTGAAGATCTGATGATTAAGTTTACCTATTTATGCATGAGAATATAATGATACTGTATTATTGAGCTAAGAGGGTAGCTTATTGAGTGACCAGTTCATCATTGATTGAGTTGTACTGGATGTTATCGGTTGCACTCTATTTTACCGGTATCCCTGTTTGTCAGTCATTTGGGGTATTTGCTATCAAACCGGTTTTGGACTGTATTTGTGTTTGTATTGATTCACCCCCCCCCCTCCCTCTCAGTACCGATTTGCTACTCGTGGTTCATCATTGAGTTATCAATTGGTATCAGAGCACTCCAGGTCCTCTATGTTGTAAGCTTAACCGCTTGAGGAAAAGTTCCTAGTCAAATGATGAAGAGGGAAGGTCCAAAGTTTAACAGGGAAAATTTTGGTATATGGAAAGACAGGATGAAGATACTCATCAAAAGCATGGGTGTTCAACACTGGAGTTATGTTGAAAATGTATATGTTGTTCCTACCGATACTCTCACCGATGACCAAAAGAGAGAGATACAAGAAAATGGGCAAGTCATGGAAGCCCTCATCGGTAGTCTATCTGACATTGAGTTTATTGATGTTCAGGACAAGGCAACTCCCAAAGAGGTATGGTATGCTCTTGAAAATATCTATGGTGGTGATGAGCATGTAAAAAAGGCTAAGGAAGAGAGCCTAAGAGGGAAGTTTGAAGACATGCAGATGGTTGAAGGAGAGACCATTCCGCAGTATGGAATAAGAATCAAAATGGTTGTTGGAGAAATCAAGAGTGCAGGTGGTAAAATAGAAGATTCCACAGTGGTAAGCAAAGTCCTAAGATCCCTGTTTCCGGTCTATGCAATAAGGGTTACTGCTATTTAGGAGCTAAGATCAACAGACAAGTCTAAGGTGTCCTTGGACTCCATCATAGCCAAGTTGACAGCCTATGAGCTGAATAGTTTTGATGGTAGTGTTCAAAAGACAGAATCAGCTTTTAGAGCCTCTGCTATACCTTCCAGAAAAGGAAAAGAGGCTAGCGCTAGTGGGGAACCTAATCAGAGCAGAGAAATGAATGATGAAGAGTTTCTGATGTAATTTGAAGCACTTCTTGCCAGGAAATTCTCAAAAGGAACTAGTAAATACAAAGGTAAGCTACCTTTGAAATGTTTCTCTTGTAATCGAATAGGACATATTGCTATGAATTGTCCTAATATCGACAACAAGGATAAACCAAAAAGTTTCAAGAAATTCAAAGGAGGAAACCGGAGAAACTGTTTTGTGGCAGTTGATGAAGGTGTCACGGATGAGGAATCAGAAGATGAAGAGAATGAAGACATTGTGTTTGTTGCTGTAAAGGAAGATGTGGCAGACAAGAAGGCTCTTGTCTCCTGGCTTGATGATTCCAATGAGTGGATCATTGACAGTGGCTGTTCTCACCATATGACTGGTGACCGGAGCAAGTTTCTATCCTTAGAGGAGTATGATGGTGGTGTGGTTTGCTTTGGCAATGATGCACCATGCATGGTCAAAGGCAGAGGGTCCATCTCTTTGAATGGAAAGAGTAGTGCTGACAATGTGTACTAGGTTGATGGTCTCAGACACAACCTTCTAAGTGTTGCCCAGCTAAATGACAGTGGCCTCACTCTGCAATTCAAGAATGGAGTTTGCAGAATCAAAGGAAAAGATGGTAAATTGGTGGCCACCAGCATGCAGACTAAAGGTAACCTATTTCATCTGAATGCAAATATAAGTACATGTCTTATGGCTAAGCTTGATGATAGTTGGATATGGCATAGGAGATTCTGCCATGTGAACTTTGATAACATTGTGAAGGCTAGTAAGATCAAGGTAGTTAGAGGATTGCCGGTGCTGAGCAAACCGGATAATACCTTGTGTAGAGAATGTCAATTGGGGAAAATGTCTTCCTCAACCTTTAAAGGTAGATCTTTCACTGCTGACAACTTGCTTGATCTTGTGCATACTGATTTATGTGGTCTTATGAAAACTAGAAGTGTGCAGGGTGATAGGTACTTCATGATTCTCACTGATGACTGCTCAAGAATGATGTGGGTCACATTCTTGAAAGACAAGTCTGAAGCTTTTGGGAAATTCAAAGCTTTTAGAGCATTAGTGGAGAAGGAAAGCGGTAAAAGGATCAAATGTCTCAGAACTGATTAAGGAGGGGAATTCACTTCCAGTGAATTCAACAAGTATTGTGAAGAATTTGGCATCAAGAGACAGTTGTCTGCCCCCCAGACTCCACAGCAGAATGGCCTAGCAGAGAGGAATAACTGGACTATGGTTGAAGCAACTAGAACCATGTTGATCCAAGGAAAGGTAGCTCACACCTTTTGGAGAGAAGTGGTGAGCACTGCAGTCTACACTATGAACTGGGTACTCATCAAAAAGGGTAAGGACAAAACTCCTTATGAGTATTGGACCGGTAAGTCACCTGTGGTTAACTACTTTAAGGTATTTGGTAGCAAATGTTACATCAAGAGGAGTGAACATCGGGGCAAATTTGAAGCTGAATGTGATGAAGGAATATTTCTAGGATATTCCACCAAGAGTAAAGCTTTCAAGTACTACAACAATAGAACTCAGAGAATTATGGAAAGCATCAATGTAAGAGTTGATGAATCCTCTGAGAAGACAGGAAGCTGGCAATGAGCAAGTTGTAAATGAACCAATTGCAACCTTCTGGGAACCGGTTGTCAATCAACCAAGTACCAGTAACAGTGTTCCTGAACCAGTGAATGTTGATACTGATGAAGATGAGGATGAAGAAGAAAAGCAAGAAGAACCAGTTAAGACCATTCCTTGGTACGTCAAGTTGAATCATGATCCCAAGCAGATCATAGGTGATAAGGATGCAGGAATCCTTACTAGAAGAAAGATCAGAGAAAACTCATGTATGATCTCTGAATTTGAGCCTAAGTCATTCAAAGAGGCTCATAAAGATGAAGATTGGATCAAGGCAATGGAAGAAGAACTTGACCAGATAGAGAAAAATGGTACATGGTCCTTGGTACCCAGACCTGAGCATAAAAATGTCATTGGCACCAAATGGGTGTTCAGAAATAAATTGAATGAGGATGGCACAGTGATTAGGAATAAAGCCAGATTGGTGTGCAAAGGATATGCTCAAGAAGAAGGAGAAGACTATGGGGAAACCTTTGCTCCTGTAGCCAAATTGGAAGGAATTCGTATGCTTCTTGCATATGCAGCTTTTAAGAGGTTCAAGGTATATCAAATGGATGTAAAATCTGCATTCCTAAATGGTGTACTTGAAGAGGAGGTGTATATTGAGCAACCAGATGGGTTTGCCCTATCTGAAGATAGTGACATGGCATGTAGGCTACATAAAGCATTATATGGTCTAAAGCAAGCACCTAGGGCATGGTATGAGCACCTACATTCCCATCTTGTGAAGATTGGATTTGAGAGAACAAGTGAAGATAGCAGTATCTACTTGAAGTCTGAAGGAGAGCAGATCCTGATTTGTGAAGTTTTTGTTGATGACATCATCTTTGGAGGAGATGACAAGATGAGTCATGAGTTTGCTGATGAGATAAAGAAAGAGTTTGAGATGTCACTCATAGGGGAGATTAAGTTCTTCATTGGATTGCAGATCTAGCAGATGGAAGACAGAATCTTCATCACTCAGTCCAAATATGTCAAAGAGGTGTTGAAGACTTTTGGCATGGAAGATAGCAAACCAGTTTGTACACCAATCGTAACCAGTTGCAAATTGACAAAAGAGGATGATTCTACACTGGTTGATGAGAAGGAATATCGATCAATGATTGGTAAGTTGCATTATGTAGTGCATAGTAGACCGGATATTGCACATGCAGTTGGCATTACTGCAAGATTCCAAAAGAGTCCAAGAGAATCTCACTTGATTGCAGTCAAGTGGATTCTTAGGTATCTGAAGGGAACAGTTGACTATGGATTGTGGTACCCATATAGCAATAATTTCAATCTAAAAGTGTTCACAGATGCTGATTGGGCAAGTAATGTGGATGACCGGAAAAGCACAACTGGTGGTGCATTCTTTCTCGATGGTAGACTGGTCTCATGGATGAGTAAAAAGCAGAGTTGTATCTCTCAGTCTACAGTGAAAGCGAAGTATGTTGCAACTTTCATGAACTGCACTCAAACAATTTGGATGAAGCATGTACTGGAAGGATTCAAGATCCCTGTATCTGAACCGGTAAGTATATTCTGTGATAACACAAGTGCTATCAATATATCAAAGAATCTGGTTTGACATTCTAGAACCAAGCATTTTGAGCTTAAGTATCATTTCTTGAGGGAAAAGGTTCAGAATAAAGAGATTGCACTGGAGCATGTGTCCAATAAGGAGCAGTTAACTGACATATTCACCAAGCCACTCCCAAAGACAACATTTGTGCATTTGAGAGGTGAATTAGGGGTATTGCCCCTTCAGGAGGTGAACTAAAAGTGATTGTTCCACATCAGTCAGGTACTGGAAAGACAATTTTTTGGTTGATTGGTGTGTTGCAGGATGCTACTCCTCAGGGTGAGCAGCATGATGAAACAGAGATGATTGTACCTCCACTTTGGCATTGTTGTCAAAGGGGAAGAAGGAGTGAAGCGAAAAGATATCTGCAGCAAATGGGGAGAAGATGTGAAGTAGAGAAGATATCTTTTGTATATTGTCATCAATGCCAAAGGGGGAGATTGTTGGCATTATGTGAACCGGCATGAAGACATAATGATATTGTATGTTGTCATTGATGTCAATATGAGACATAGTGTGAACCGGCACATGTGATAAGTGAAGAGAGAAAGGAACCGGCATTTGTATGAACCGGTTTATATGCCAAAGTGAAGCGGCATATTTGTTCAAGGTGAACCGGCATGTAGTTATGGGAACCGGCACATGGAAGCATTGTATGACTATCAGTTGGTAGGTCGCTTCCACTTCAGGATTTTTGGTTGGCATACCTCAAATCTATGTGACTCAATCAGTGATCTTTGTGTGATGAGTTAGCAGTATGATGGAGGACAGATCGTGTTGCCACATAAGCTATGTGCGCGTGAAGGATCTTGCATGAAGAAGACTATTCCTATCAACCTCGGGAATGAGCGAATTCTATCAAACAATGATAACGCATGATGGGTTATCAGCCGCCATGAAATCAGTGGATAATGGACGATGGAGAATGTCTTGAGATCGATTCAAGATTGTTGCATTTAATGCAGTATGATTCAACGGTCAAGATCAAACCATTTGAATTGCTTAACCTAATAGGTTTAGGGTTTAGGGTTTTTGCTACTGACCTGTATGTTTTCTATAAGGTCGATGTTGTGTTTCTTTCTGAGGTTGTTGGCAAAAGTTGTGAGTGTGTATCCAAGGAAAGTGATACGTGATTCTTGCCAGACCAAAGGATAGAAGTGATACCTGCAAAGTGAATGTGCAGAAGGTAAAGAGGAGCCTAAACAGATCTACATTAGCATTGAGTGTTGCTAACAGATCATTGTAATTCCTGTCGATCTCTAACCACTTCACTAGTTGTAAAATTCCCTAACAGGGTAGGCTTAACTGGCTTGATTCAAAAATCCCTTAAATCGGGTGGTCTTCACCGGCTTGTTTCAAATCCCTTAACCGGGTAACTCGAGGCTAATGAGTTCTGAGAATCTAGAGAGATTAGGAGATCCTTTCAGCTATTGAGTTCTTGAAATCCTCTAACAAGGTGACCCTACCAGGTTTAACCCTTAACCGGGTGATCCCTAACAGGATTGGTTCCTAGCAGAACCTGTTGTAATGTCTTTAACCGGACAAGGCTCCTAACAAAGCGGACTTCTAAAGAGTTCAAAAAGTAGCTTGTGGGTATTCATCCCCACCATGGTTTTTCCCAGTTGGATTTCCACGTGAAAAATATGTGTGTCATGTGAAATGCTTTTGTCTTGTGATGCTTTGTTTTACCTGTTAAGCATATGAAGGTTCTATGTTTTATGCCTGTCTATAAAACATATTGAACTCACTGTTGTGAAGATCTGATGATTAAGTTTACCTGTTTATGCATGACAATATAATGATATTGTAGTATTGAGCTAAGAGGGTAGCTTATTGAGTGACCGGTTCATGACTGATTGAGTTGTACTGGATGTTACTGGTTGCACTATGTTTTACTGGTATCCCTGTTTGTCGGTCATTTGGGGTATTTGTTGTCAAACCAGTTTTGGACTGTATTTGTGTTTGTACTGATTCACCCCCCCCCCCCCTCTCAGTACCGGTTTGGTACTCATGGTTCATCATTGAGTTATCATAAGCTACCCCTTTAGGACCGAATGGAAACCTTTTACATCAATTTTTGCAACTTTTTGTCAATTTTTGCATTTTTGACATAAATGACTCTAACCCTTACATGGACACTTTTAACACTTCAAGATGGACCATATATGATATATTACATTAAATTTACCCTTCCTTAGGCACGTTTTCATACTTTGACCCTATTGACTAATACTGACCTTATAAGGACCTAGGTGAACAACTTTTACAATTTGGCTTTCCATAGCCTTACATTGGATTCAATTGGACTCAAATAACTTTAATACATAATGAGTGAATCAAATGCAATTAAATTTCTTGTGCTATAAATTTTAACCTCCTTTAACGTAGGTGCTCCTGCACCATATTGTCTCTCCCACTTGAATACCATCTCTCCCTCTTTGACATCAATGACAAAGGACGGACACCAAACCGAAAATACTTAACCAAATAGCTGACTACTCCCCCTGAGTAGTAGCATCATCTCATCAACCCAAAACAAATAAAATATCTGATAAGCTTACCAGATTGATACATTCCTGTATCTCTAAGTCTCTTATAGAGGGTTGGTAACCCCGAACTGATCTCTGAGATATTCAAAAGTATATTTGGGGAATGGTTATGTTAGAATATCTACAATTTGCTCCTTAGTAGGCACATAAACCAATCTGACTTCCTTTTCTTCAACCTTTTCCTTCAATAAATTGTATCTTATAGAAATGTGTTTTGATTTGGAATGAAATATTGGATTCTTTGACATATCAATAGTAGGAGTAT
>NC_081410.1:318127618-318168456 GCF_030272615.1 Cryptomeria japonica
GACCTATTCGTTGTGTGGATTGGCTTGCTTCTCACTTCATATGCTTCTCTTGGAAATAATTTACTATGTGGATTAGATGAGGTTCATACATTCATTATATTGTTGTTATGTTATATGCATGTCAATTATAATTGTGATATTTGACACGCCTACAAGGCGGATGATGTAAACAATGATGTAATTATAATGGAATTTAAGTGAAATGATCTTGTAGGATTTATGTTAGTAGTTGCAATGATGTTATTGTTTAGTTTGGATTAAGTATACGTTAGTCATTTATCATTCTAAATAATTATAGGAATATTTGGATTTGGGTCCTAAAATGAACCTAGACTTAAAGATTTAATGGATATAATTAGTATCCTATCATTATGTAATCAAATGAAAATGAATCTTTTAGGATGTGTTAAATTTCTCATTTATACTCATTTCATAATGAATGCTTAAGTTGGTAATTATGTTAGATGTAGTTTCCGTTCATATTTTTAGTAGTTGTTAAGTAACAACGTTAATGAACCTTAGAGGATGGTTTGGTTATTTTTATTTCTGCTTGTGCATTTGAGTTCATATTGTTATCTTTAATGTTGGAATTGCGTTGTCATTGATGTCAACTGGTATACGGTGGAAACCGGTATAAGAGATATTTGTGCAGCATTGTCATTGATGCATGCTGGATGTGATGTCTTTGATGTCACCTAGCACAGCAGGTCACCAGTAAGGAAGAGAAGGTCATCTAGCATAATGGCCATTGGAGTCACCAGTACACAAGTTAGTGTTGACTTGTGTTGAAGAAATAAGGACTGCAGACCAGTAAGTGACATGTTGGCAGCGCATAATTTCCAACCAACAAGAGAGCAAGATGTTGGGTCATTGATTGTGATGAAGAGGGGGAATGTTACCTAAATCACATCAACACCGGAGGAGAAGTATGTGCACACCACCAGTATGTTTTGGGGATATGAAATAGCAAGACTCCCACCGGATAAAGATGTAGTCACCATTTGAAGAGATGACTAACAGTGAATGTGCTCAACTGGATCATATGTGCCTAATTGAAGATATGTTGCTCAAACATGGATGGCACATTGGTGTAATGCAATATGTAGATGACAAGGATCCACTCCCACTAATAAGTGGATCTTATCTCCTATTATGCATGCAATGCATCATAGTTCTTGGAGATAAGACAACAGAGTTAAAGGCAAGTGATTGAAGGCTCACACCGAATGAGTTGGTGAAATACCAAGTTGCCTTAGGTGCATGAGTTCAGGGATGTGCACCGGATCAGCCAGGAAGACATGTTGAGTTGTTGGTACAAAGAAGGAAGGATATGTTTGTCACTTTGACAAACATATTAATAGAAGAACCGATCAAGTGGTAAAGAAAGGGGTTACCACAGTTGCAGACAGATGGAGCATGTTTAAGATTGATGACATGTTGTAATCAAGGTGTTTACCGGTAAGTATGTCCACCGGTAATGTTGACAAAGTGCAGATGCAGAAGATTCCCATTTGATGAAGATGTCCATGAGGTAGGTTGGCATGTGTGATGGCCGGTTTAGGTGTTCTACCGGAAGAGAAGAAGAGTGCAAGGGTGAAGGCAGATCGGTTAGGGTATAACCAATAGGGTATGTGAACCGGTAGATGAACTCAGTTGTGTGGTTGGTCGGTGATCCTATCCAAACCGACATAGCAGTCCTAGCAAAGGTGGATGCTGACAAAAGGGGCCACGTGGAGGTGAAGTGGCATGCATGCACAGGTCAGTGCGATGTGTTGATAAGGTCATTGGCGATTGGTCCAACATTTAATGGCGACTACGAAGCTTGAGGAAGAAAACTAGAGGATTGCGTCTCGAGATGAAGGAAACAGCAGAGATCCAGTGTTGACTAATCTTGTAGATCAAAGAGGATAAAGGTAACCACATCACTCACGTGATCAATCAGACAAAAGGCCAAAAAACATGCTACAGACCTCAATGATCAGAGATCAGATCGGATGCAGATTTAGTGCATGGTGGAAACCCTAGCGTGCCAATGTTCAAACTCACGTCTTGGTGGAAAAAATATAGCTATAAGTATGTGAGCCAAAGACATTATTTGGGATACTAAATGAGAGAGTGTTGCTACTACATGTAAGAGAAAATCAGTCAAGTCCTCAAAGACAATCAGAGAAGAGATTCAGTGTCAGAGAAATCGAGTTGAAGAGTTCAATCGGCAACAGTGAGGCAACCGGTAGATGGCCATTGAGTCTGATAGAGGAGGAAACCGGTGGTGACCAAACCGACAGACAAGAGTTGCAAAAGATTGCAGAAAAGGCAAGCTGAGAACCGGCAGGAATTAGATGGTAGACATCTAACTAAATTATCAAGACCGGAGGTGGATAGCAGCAGTGTGATTGAGAGAAAAGAGAACCAACAAAGAAGAAGAAGAAGAGGTTGAACCAGCAAAGGTGCAGCAGAGAGTGGGTTGCAGCTGGAGATAAGGTTCTTGTCGATCAAAGGGTGAAGAGAGAACTGACAGAGATTTGTAGAGAAGAGAACCGGTGGAGAGACATACATGAGAGTTGAAAAGTTCTTTTGTAACAAGAAGATAAATTTTGCATTAAAAATATGATTTTGTGATCACTGAGTTGGAGCTCGGTGAAGGGGTTGGTGCCCTAAAATCAGGAGTTGGTGCTCCTTGGGTTGGTTCCCTAAAGAAGGAGTGGTATTCCTTGGGTTGGTGCCCTAAATGATGTAACCAAGGTTTTCATTGTGAGGCTGGATTGGAGCAATAGTCTCTAGCAGCACTTCTCACCGATGTTTTTCCCATCTTGGGTTTTCCTAATACATATGGTGTTATGTGATGTCCCTTTAATGTGTGGTTGAATTTGTGTGAGTCTCCCATCTAACTGGTATGTTTGATTTATGTTAGATATGTTAACTGGTATACACACATAGGATAGAAAAGGGAAAAGTTTGGAAATCACTGATTCACCCCCCCCCCCCCCTCTCAATGACATCTAGTGTTCAACATTTAATAGAGTGTTGCTTTAGAATGCCTCTTATGATGTTTAAAATATTTCTCTTCTTAGTTGAGTTAGTTAGGTTGGATCCTCTGGGGTTCTTTGGTGGGGCATTACATAAGAATGTCAGAAATTATAATCAGTTCTCCAATAATATCACTTAAAACACATGTCAGTACATTGTGATCCATTATAATCATAATACAAAAACATAATTAATAAACCTTAATATCATCAATGTCCTTCTACGCATCAATCATCAATATTGTCATCAAGTCTTGAAATATAGAGTAATCATGAATAGTGCACCATCATAAATTAAATGACTATGTCCACACACAAACACCTAATAGAATATCACATACACATAGAGTCGTTATGCATGAACAACCTCCAACAGATCAACTATGTCTACCCCTAATAGATAACATGCAACTAAAGTCAACATAAGTCCAAAAGAAACATAATCAGGAAATGGATATGGAATGTGTTACCAAAGATCATTATTCATTCCCCAAAAGGGACCATGTAGTAAGCATGGTTATAAAACCCACTTGTCATCTACACATTACATCATTATCAAAGTATCATCAAATTACCTCCTCCTAACTAACACAATTAGGATATTTTCACATTATTTCTAGGCATCCTCATATACATATATAAATAGCCAAAATATTAAATTCGTTGGAAGGGAATTTTAACATCACATGCATTCTCATCTATTCAAATGATGTCATGTCATCCCTTTCCCATCTAACATTGATAGATACATAACCCTACTACTTTCAATAATTAACGATAGTAGTATAAACATTATCATGATAGCGACCACTAGATCTAACAATTTTCTCTATCTATATTGATTATCATTTCGATATTTATTTCATTTGCATCTAAATGTAGGTGAAGTAACATAATACCTACTTTATCATTTTAGGGTTAGAGAGGTGTTACAGGAATAAACCATTCAACATTGCAACCACTTGAAATAAACCAATAACATCCCATTTTTTTGCAACCCATATATGAACAACATCAACATTTGAATGGGAGTCATGGAACCTACCAATAAGAGCATTCACCAAGTAGGCGGAAGCTTTAACCAAGACATCAGGAACCCTCTAGCTAAGGTCAAAGGCACATCGATACCAACAACAAGTATAGAAGCACCAGGTGTAGATTCAACAAAGGGACTCACAAACATATTATTAGATAGAGGCATGGTAGGAACCTCTACCATGACAATGCCATCCAAGAGCCACGACAAGTTAGATTGGGAATCCGAACATTCCAAAGTAGGGTGCACCTCCACAAAGGCAACACTTGTCCTAGCTTCAAGTAGAGAAGCACTAGCATAGAGAGAACCACTAGAGGAAGCAACGCCAGAAAGAAAAGACAAGGGCCTAAGAGGAGGAAAATGGGAAGAAAACACTCGTGTAAACCCAAAGCAAATTTGCCCTCAAAACCAAGCTTCTCCCATGCCACCATGGGTGCATTAAACTCCTTATGCACCTACATGAGCCTCTAAACCTAAAGCCACAACACCCCTAAACTTTCATCCTCATCTGAATCTCATTCTTCAATAAAGGCATCCCAAACAACATCCTCATCATCAACAACACAACCACCATCATCATCTTCATTGTTGCCTTCATTTTTTGTCTTCAACTTCATCACCAAAATATGTGAATTTAATCTACATATAGTTTATTAATATACATTCTTTGAAGCTAATGCAAACAAACTAAAAAGATTGATTATTTTTACTCAGACATAATATTCTTTTGTAAGAGTGATTGTGTTAAATATTTCAAATATAACCAGCATTTTAATAAAAATATCAAATGTTGAAAAAATCTTTGCAAAAGACCAATTAATAATAAAGACATCTCAATATATAAAACTCCTATTTAAATATATTCATTCCTCACTTCAACCCCAAAGTGTTGATAAGATCAATGTGTTGAACATCCGGAATACTGAGAGGGGAGGGGTGAATTTGTATTCCCTTGAATTTATTAAAACTTTTGAACAACCATCCACATAACATAACTAAATTGCAAAATTGAAAAGAATAATGAACAAAACAAGTTACACCACATGACAACAGTATTTATATGTGGAAAACCCAAAATGGGAAAAACCACGGAGAGGATTAGCTCTCAATATTATGTAACTGGTTATAAAGTACAAAAATGGCTCACTATCCAAAGTATAACGATTCACTGTTAGAGAATGGCTTACAACCGATATTACACTAATTGAACTATTATAATTGCATCTATCATATGCATGAGATACAGTTCCACTGAGGTACATAATCACTTTTACATCCGTTGTACATAAATACTTTCACATTCGCTATACATAATCACTTTTACATTCACCATACAAAATGCAAAAATGATCTAAAAGATCACGCTCTAAATCATCATTAAGCTACTGAATATATATCGAATAAGTCTTCATTAAGTTGTCTTAGACAGAGTAAAGGTTAGCCCAAAAGTCCTTTACACGCTACTGCAAAAACTGATCTTATCATATCGAAGATGTTGACCAAAACACAAAAAGACTTTCTCCATAACTCAAGGAATAGACGGTCAGTAAAGCTAATATATTGTCGATGATTTTGGAGGAAACCGGACCAAAAACTTCATACTGCACTAAGACGGAAGACAGGGTACTATATTACCAGACCCATAACTATGCTGCAATAAAACATCACCACCTGAAATCTCAGATCAATATAGATGTTAGATGAGATATACAGCATGATCTCGAAACCTTACAAGAACATCTGACATAGCGGAGTGATGTGAACCCAAAAACGGAATAGGCCGGACCTAAGTGAATATCGGAGCTTGTAGAAATTGTGCCAAAATATGTCGAACTCATGTTGTCAGATCACAAAAACATCAACGACATCAATGACAATATTATAACATAATGATCTTGAATTCAATGCTTTAAATTGTCAACTTTAAGTGTTTGCCTCATATATTTCAATGTTGGAAAATCCTTCATAAAAAATAATTCCTATCTAAAATTTATTAATACATCACACAAAAGGGAAAAAGGAACCATTTAATACTTTCTATCCTAAATACAACATATTTGTTGTAAAACTCTTCTTAGATCTATTTTTCCATCTTTAAACTTTATCTACATATATACATAAGCATAGTTGTTTTATTTTAATTATATTCTTAAAGTTGAATTAAACATATCATAAATATTTTAAATACATTTATCTAAAAAATACACTCAAACTATTTTATTTATTTGTGAATTATTTTATTTTACTTCAAAAATATTTCATTTTATTTACTACATAAGCATAATTGTTTTATTTAAAAATTATTTTACTTTATCTATATTATTCACTTATTTTTATTTGAAAGTTAATTTTTGGTAATATACTTTTCATTTTTGTAACTTTTTATTTTAATTTTGGAAAGACTGCCCTTTTTCATTTTGATAAATCTTTGTTTAATTTAATTTTCAAAAATGATAAAAATATTAAATCTTCTAATCATTTCATATAAAAAATAGTTTTAAGTTTTAATAATAGTTAAAACTAAATATCTCAATGCTAAGAGATTTCCATAATCCACCATATATAGAGGATGATGTTTCTCAATTCAATTGTGTTCAAGATTTTTGCATCGACATTCACTTTGTGATCCATCATAAGATGAATAGAGCCAAAAGAATCATATTATGTTAGGGTTCCCACAGATACTGAGAGGGGGGGGTGAATCAGTATCTGACCGGTAATGTGATTTTCTTAAAACAAAACATGCAGAACATGAAGTAACAGTGTACCAGTATGCAAGAATTAATGTAATTAACAGAATCAAAAACATCCACATGAAAAGAACACCATAACACAAGATGTTTAACGAGGAAACCCGGTGTGGGAAAAACCTCGGTGGGATTTGTGACCCACATTATTCACTTACTGGCCAATAAGAGAATATTACTTACAATAGGGGCCTACACATGCAGGAAGGCCAACTGCCTAGAGCACACTACTCAATAAGAAGTCACACTGACTTACAATGAGGATTATGCAAATCCAATGATCTGTACTATTTTACAATAGCATCTTCAATGCCAGATTCAGTACCGGTTCTTGCTCTATTCTTTACATATACCCTTGACCTACAATTCGCACATTAGGTCTGCCTTATAATTTTCTTTATGCTTCCTCTCCATATCCTACAAATGACTACAATGATCTCTTTTATATACAAGAGTCATTTTACAATTTGCCAAGTCGGCTTACAATAATAAACAAAATATTACATATCAAAAATCCTGTCGGCCTATGTGCCAATATACATCTTTTCTTTTGTGCCGATGCCAGTGCCGGTGTAGAGTGATCTTGCTAATGCCGGTATAATGTCTTGTTTGAATAATGTTTTACCGGTAGAATGTCTTGTCGGTGCCATAGGATTGCAAGGTTACCTGTGTAATGCTTTGCCATAATGTCTTGTCGATGCCATAGGATTGCAAGGTTCCCTGTGTAATGCTTTGCCGGTATAATGTCTTGCCGATGCCATAGGATTGCAAGGTTGCCATCAATGACAAAACCTTCAATCACACACAGTGTCTCATGGGAGTGTCCATATGCCAACATATTATATGTAAAGTTGCAGACCTAGAATAAATAAAAGGGAGTGAGAAAAGTGAGAGAAAGGAAGCACAAGGATTGAGAGACCAAGATGATAAAAAAATCAAAAGGTTGGCCAAAAAAGGCCAAAAGCATAAAAGAGAAACAAAACTAAATAAAATATAATTCAATTGATAAAAATATGATTGAGATAACATAATAAAGAAAGGAAAAGCATATAAATAACTATATGAGAATAAATAAGTAAATAAAAGAAGGAATTGAATACATATAAATATATATACATGAAATGGGAAAGATAATAAATATGAGAAATGACTATAATATTAAAAAATTAAGATATATAAATATGAAAGATGAAAAGATAATAAATCCATATAAAAGTTAGGTATCTTATTTTTCTTATTTATAGTCATTTCTCATATTTATTATCTTTCCTCTTTGGTGTATATATATTTATATATGTATTGAATTCTTTATTTTATTTGTTTATTTGTTTTCATATATTTATTTATATGATTTTTCATTCTTTATTATGTTATCTTATTTATATTTTTATCAATTGGTTTGTTTTTTATTTAGTTTTATTTCTCTTTTATGTTTTTGGCCTTTCTTGACCTTTCTTTTTGAATTTTTTACCATCTTGATCTCTCGATTCTTATGCTTCCTTTCTCTCACTGTTTTATTTCTTCTAGATCTTCTATGATTCCTTTGGCTCTCTTCATTCTCATTCTCATGATGGATCACAACATCTATTCAAATAAAAATTCTTCTAAAATCACAACAATTAATATTTCTTATATTGCTACTATAAATTACAGCGGTTCCTCCCTAAGTAGAATTTATTCTAGGTCTTATATGATTCCTTTGGCTCTCTTCCTTCTCATGATGGATCACAACATCTATCAAATAAAAATTCTTCCAAAATCACAAAATTTAATATTTCTACCCCTATTGCTACTATAAATTACATTGGTTCCTCCCTAAGTAGAAATTTATGGATTAGTGGATTTACCATGATAAAATACAAAGTTTGATCTACAAAAATTGAGTTATTTACATCGCCCCACTATCTTTAGTGTGAAGAAATTCTCAGTTTGTTCTTTCCAAGAACCTAGATCAATTAGCATTGCTAGAAGATCAATCAAAGAGAATGAGACAAACTTTGAAAAACTAAAAAAATATAAAAATTTGATAAAAGATAAAAAAAGAAAAAAATTATGATTTCAAGGAGAAAGGAACTAATCTCTTTGGGGAAGCACAATCGCAAAGGTTTTTGATGGGAACTACAACAAAAGAGAAAAAAAATAGAAAATAGTATCACACATGCGCAATGGTTAGATTATGCAAACCTCCTTTATGAACGAACACAAGAGAAAAGTGGCCCTCCCATAATTGACACTACCACCAAACTTTTCTCAATGGAAAATATCAAATAAGGCATAAAGAAATTAGCAAGTGGCAAAGCTCAAAACATTGATGGGTTACAAGCTGAATTTTTAAAATGAGGTGTTGAGACATTGGTGCCACATCAAAAGAATCTTTAACAACATCACACAAAGCAACTTCCCAACTGAGTAGACAACTAGTGTTGTCATTCCTCTACACAAAAGTGGTGACATCAATAATCCTTTTGATTGTCACACTATTATAGTTTTGGCACTGTTCAATTTATTTTTTTTGTTTATAAGGGTTCTTCATACTAACAATTTGATGGAAGCTCTCACCATTTTATATGTTGTGGAACATGGTTGTCAGCTTGGGTGGAGAAGGATAATTTGTGAGTCTGATTCCCAGGTGGTGGTAAATTTGTTGAATAGGCGAACTTTTGTAGATGTTAGTTGGCATTTAGCTTTGGTTGTTAAATAGATTCTTAATTTGTGTGCTTCTTTGGATTCTATTTCTTTCATCCATATTCCTAGAGAGTGGAGTGGAGTTGCGGATTGTCTAGCCAAATGGGCCTCTGAACATGTGCAAAATTGGAACATTGTGGATAGGGGTCAATTACCTCTGGATTTGTCTCAACAGTTGGACCACTTAGTGGAGCTTGACAGGGTTGTGTAAAGCCCTTTCTTTGTATCTCTCATGCTTTGAATAAATTTTTACCCCCCTTTTAGTTTTTATAGTCAATCCTCTTCTTGGAAAACTTTTTGGGAGTATGATAGAACATAGAATCAACAATTGGGCATAAAAAAGAAGGTAAAAAGGCAAAAGGGTAGGCTAGTTGCAGGCCAAAACACTCTACCATCAATCATTGCATCACTCTTAGACACATTGAATTTTTTTAAGAAACCCAAGGTGAAGAGGATTTTTGTTGCTTTGTGGATTTCAAAAAATCTTTTGACATTGTCCCTAGGGACAAGCTATGCAATAGAATGAAAGAACTTGGGATTCTAAATGAGTACAGAGTTGTTGTCCATAAGCTTTATGAGCAAATTAAAGCTAAAATCAAGACTAAAGAAGGTACATCTGAGTACTTAGGTAGCAACATTGGAGTCAAACAAGGGTGTCCTCTTTCCCCCGAATTGTTTGGTTTGTATATTGATAAACTAGAAGAATGGTTAAACAACATGGGAGAGGGTATCTAGTTAGTGGGATAGGTGGTGAAGTTGTTATATGCAAATCTTATTCTAATTGCATAATCTGCCCAGGGATTGAAAGAGCACTTAAGGCTTTAGAGTTTTTTTGTCAAAATGTTGGGATGCAAGTGAATACCAACAAAACCAAAGTCATGATCTTTTCTTTGAAAAGGAAAAAGCAACAAAATAACTTTATCTTCAAGGGAAGTTCTTTGGAGATAGTAGAAGAATGCAAGTAACTGGAAATTGATTTTGACAATAAACTTAGTTGGGAGACATGTAGGACAAAAAGAATTCGAGGATGGAGAGCTTCTTACCTTCTTCAGAATAGGTGCAGGAAAGCAGAGTTATGAGATTGGAAAATCTAGAAGACTCTTTTTGGGTTGTTGGTTGTGCCAGTTGTCCTCTCTGTGTACAAAATTTGGGGGAGTAGCATATCAAACCACAAGTGGAAGCTATTAGAAAGAATTCAAAAACATTTAATCACCAACAATCTCAAAGTCAAGTTAACGGTACCATATGAGATCCTTTTAGCTGAGGTTGGTATTTTACCATTAGAAGCATCAACAATAATCCATTTACTAAGTTACTTAAAAAAGGTTGAAAGCGTGGATAAGCACCATTGGCCCAAAATGGTTGTTGAAGAGGAGCTAGACCAAAGAAAAAAGACTTAGAGGAAACAAAACAAGTGGGACAGTAACTGACATGAATGTCCCAACACTAACATTGAAATAAAAAAGATGGTGTTAGAAAAGTTTAAAACTACCATGTGGGCAAAACAGAATGGCAAAGAAAAAATAAAAGAAAAAAAAAAGCACATTATGTCAGAGAATTCAACTCCACGTGGAAAAATGATGAAAATGTTTATTTGGGGGCTGCAATAAAGAAAGCTAGAATTTTGATAGCACAACTGAAGACCGGATCTCATCACCTTAGATGTGAAACAAGTAGATGGACTACCACTAAAGAAAAGTGGGAGGAAAGAACTTGTGTCTTTTGCAGCAAAGACATGGTTGAAACCGAGTGGCACTTTATGATATCACAAAGTGTGCTACATATGAGGATATCCCTAACCAGTTTGAAGATACTTTCAAGGCGGACAGTCTAAATGAGCTCTTTGAGGATACAAGGCTTCACAAGTCAGCAAGCTTCTTGGTCAACATTCATAATAAAAGAGCAGAAATAGAAAGATATCTGATAATGTGTTAATGTTGTGGTTTTTGGTCCCTTAGACTGCTAGGTCTCATGGACATCATTTAAATTCCTTCATTCATCCATTTGCATACCCTATATCGATGCATATGTTAAGATATGCATCAAGATAACACTTGAGTTTTTGCTTGCTAGATACATTAATATGAGGTTTCCAAGAACACGCTAAAAGCCTACGCAGAGAATACCACACTAGGTATGTTGCAAAGCTTAGTTTCAAAGGAAAAAAATTCATTAACTCAAATTCATCTCCTTGTTTAGAATGAATTATTCCAGTCCTTCTAAGCTCGGTCATTCAGCGTATAAATATTACATTAAATTGAACTGACCTAGAAAGATTCGTTTATGCCTGATCACCTTGTATAGCTTTACGTTTCTTGATAAATATATCGCAATAGCATTTATCCCAAAAATACATAAGCTCTGCCTAATCAAATGGTGTCTCGGTTCTTTACCTTTCAAAAGAATGAAATCATATAAACAATATAATCACTAGTAAGCACACAACCTAACCCGAAACCACTAGAAAGATTCATTTATGCCTGATCACCTTGTATAGCTTTACTTTTCTTGATAAATATATCGCAATAGCATTTATCCCAAAAATACATAAGCTCTGCCCAATCAAATGGTCTCTCGGTTCTTTTCCTTTCAAAAGAATGAAATAATATAAACGATATAATCAGTAGTAAGCACACAACCTAACCTGAAACCAACACTAAGAAATCAGGAGATATGGTGTAATTTACTAAGAGAAACCCGTTACGTTTCAGCTATTTTACATTGATATAGTCAGCTGAGAAATGAAAAATTTAATGTTACCCAATACACCCATTACATTTTTAGCAAGTTCTACGTCACACATTTAGCAAGTTGAGAGATTCAGATTATATGTGAATGTAATAGATTTATTTTTTCAACCTGAACCAGTAACCCCTGATCGTTGGTAGAAATTAAATTGCAGAACAAAACACGCATAAAAGCATGATATATTCCCAATTTTGTAGTTGACAGTGCCAGCATCAACTCCTATCAAAGTTGTCCAACTTAGGAAACAATGGCAAGGGGTCATTCGTAATTTTAATTCTTTATTGAATGGATCAAATGCTAACATAATCAACACCAAAAAAATCATTTTTTTTCTGGAAGCACCAATTCTTAAATTTCGAATCAATTGCAACCATATAATTCTGTTTACTAATATCTTAAAAGATAATCTTTCTAAACCAACCTTTGTCCAGCAGCAAGTATTAAATTCAAAAGAAGGAACTCTCCTGCTCGAGAAAAATTTATAGGATAGATCCTGGATCAATAAACTAAAAGGGTCAGCATAAAAGCTGTCCCAACTTGTACACAAAAAATATATTTATTTTATCTAAGACCACAAACTTCTCCGTCCAGCAGTTACAAGTATGTCTAGAGTGCTCAAGTGGGACTCGAGTGGCTATTTTCTTCCTGTACTTTTCCTTTGCCTCTAATCATTTCACTGAAGTTGCCCCTCATGATCCGTCTGAATCTGTTATCTTCATACTGAGACAGCCGTTGTCCTGCAGTATCAGAGACATCTCCTGTATCTTTCTTTCCTAAAAGACCACTATCTCCAAAAAGACTGGTCACAGAGGTCATGCCGAGATGGGACACGGAGGTCATGCTGAGATGGCTTCCCATGACCTTGGTAAGAGCATCTAATGTACCCCCAGATCTCTCCTTGATTATTAGCTCCAGAGCTTCTTTATGAGCTGGATCAAGTGACTCTGGGTCCTTCAACAAGTTCTGGATTGCTGGCAAAAGCAACTCCCTCACACTGGCGGGTGTAAGTTCTGTGACAAGAAAAGATAGAGCAGAATCAGATTTGTGTAGTTTCTTAGCACAAAAATAGTGTTAACACTTAAATGACTAATTTTTCCATTGATTTTAATGAGTAACTGGACCACCAATAATGGTTAGATTACACTCATCAAATTAAAGACTCTTAACATTAATCAATGGTTAGATCAAACAAACCATAGCATCTACGATCAAATTAAAGCCTAGACAATGAATCAAGCATAACCATCAAAAAGAAATCATATGGAGATGAGTTCAAGATTTTCCAGGAGAGGTAAGAATACCCTATTGTAGAAAAGGAAAATATTATGTTTGTGAAGGATATTTTAAAAAAGTTTGAGTTGAATCATTGATGGAAAATATTAACAAATATAGATATGTATGACACATTCGGAGCAAAAGCTCATAAAATAGATAGACATACAGCATTTTGCCAAAAATTATAACCTCATTCCGACTGTCTAAAAACTTCACTGAATACACGCATCATATCTTTCATATTCCGTAACACATCCAATACAAAATAAAAACTGAGTTTGGGCCAGATGGTACATAAATAGACAAGCACTCCTTTGAAATCCCTTCTTTCCAATGGTGATAACCTGAAGTGCAGGACTTGAAAGGCTACTTACAAAATTGAACCATACTGAAAAAATCTGCTGAGCTGAAATTACATAATTCCACACAAGATTCATACTCTTTCTTCCATAATATTTTGGGCATTGGACCTGTCAGATTACTTGTAAATGTTTCCCATCATTAATCAAGGTGGAAGATTTTTTTAACCATAATATATCAGTAATTTGTACAGGTCTTCAAAGAAAACTCAAATTTAAGTAAATGAAATCAGGATTGAACCTAAAGAAACTAATGAAGTCACCTATGTTCTAGGAGGCTATTTTTGGGGGAAGGCAGTATATATAGACCCACAAAAACATACATATACATAGATACATGCACACACATACACGTGTGTGTACGTACATACATACATACACAAACACATTGTAATGGTGAAAAAAGCATACCCTGCAGGTTTCCTCTTCGTTTCGGGCCCATTTTGACAAGTTTGTTTCTAATGCAGTGATGACCATGTAAACTGGTGTATTCTTGCATTGAAGTTAGCTAACAACTTGATTCTAAAGGATCTGGACCTGGTCTTTAATCTCAGCCTTCCCTCACACTTGGTCAATTAAGCAGGCATAAAATTGAACCTAGTTCAGATCAATGGACACAGATTCAATCCCTGAACTTTTAAAAATTCTAATTCGAAATTGGGCCATCCCCTCTTTCCTAGTAGCCATTATGAGCTGACTGAAGCATGAACTATTTCAAATTGAACGCCAAGGTGTTGTATACAAGGACAAACCCTATTTCATTATTACACATGGAGGAACCATCTAGGTCTTAGTGCAAAGAGCTCCATTACGTATTGCATCAGCACTCCAAGCATATTTCATGACTGCCTACTGTCTTCGATCATTGTTCCATAATCTTGGCTCAATGATTAGGGTTTGACCAAAGGAGATTACTCCTAGCCAAGCAAATTCTTAAATAAACCTCTTTTAGACACAAGTTGCAAACATCCAAGCAAGAAAGATCCAAATATCAAAAACAAAAAGGTTCAAATTTGCAGATCATGTTTAGATCAGTGCACAAGTTACGGATCCACATTTGCAGAGATCCATTTCGCAGTCCTAGTAATCCAATTATTCAAAGCAACAAACAATAAATTTATCAACCCCAAGGAATTTGCTTCCAGGTCCTAATTTTGTGGCATACTAGGGGAATCAATTGACAACATTCGGCACATCAAGATCTTCATCTAACCTGGAGCTAAGTATCGTTATTTTCTTTATTGAAATTCCATGCATTTAATTTAGTACCATAATCAGTCCCAGATATTTAACCTGAGTTAGATTATTATTCATTGATGTGCGTTACCTTAGGGATGGAGATTACATGGAATAGTGTTCAGTCTATTTTGCAGTCTTTAAAATGACAGATAGTGTAATATCCCCTATAAAACCTTGTCCCATTTTTTTTCAACTTTCACTCTGAATTATTTCATCAAACACAGTTTGCTTGCATGTATGGAATGATGTTTGAAATGTTTATATCAAAGAAACAAGACTCACTTGCAGTCGCCAAGACTTGGCGAGTCTGAGGTGAGCTAGGCTGGCCAAGTCTAGGAGACTTGACTCTGAATCTTTCCCAGACTCGCCTAGTCTGGGGACTTGTCGGAGTCTTGGTGAGTCCCAACCCAAACACTCAACAATTTTAATTCTTTTATTTTAAGAACTTATAAAATTTCCATGCTAGTTTGGTTTATGACATGCCCATCTAAGATTTTGAAAAAAAAAAAACATGATAATGGTGTGCGCCATGAAGGTCTTCATTCGGGCTTGGTCTTCAATTGAATGAAGTATATAAAAGGAGAGTCCAATAGTATATATCAATTTTGTTTCCAATGGCTGAATGTGACAACACAAATCAAAGAATAAATGGATCAATTGGAGCTTCGGATACTTCAAGATCAACTGATTATGATGGCTTAAAAGATTTGGATGGCCAAGCCCGGGTGGAGATAAAAGGATTGCATGGATAGTTTCAGCAACTACAAGTTCAAAGGGATAAGACACAACACCGCTTCCATCAACTTAGAGAGGGAGGTAGTATGCGGTTAGCACACATCACTAGAGTACTCCAAGAAGCTCAACCCCTGACCCAAAAACTCCAAATGCCTACCACACTCTTGGAAGCAAAGAAGCTACTGTTGCAAATCCAAGTACACATCCAGCAACTTCAGTTAGCCAAAACTCAGTGGAACGGCAATTTTTAAAGCCTAAAAGAGATAGATAAGAATATTTTGATTCTCCCTGAAAGGGGGAATGATTTTGGCAAGAAAGATGAGCAATCCGACATAGTTTGGGAGAACCTACCACATCTTGCCACATCAAGCCCACGGAATATAAGATTAGGAAGATAGCATCATAGAGTAATGTGTATGGATCACATCCCATCCCTTAGGTATAAACATATTGTAAGGTGTGAATGTTAGAAGTAGAGAGATAGAATATAGGAGAAGAATGTAATAGAAGATAGAGATGAATATATATGAATAGATGTTATATTAATGTATAGGATACAAGGAGGTATATGGATGTATATGATGTACTGAGTTAACATCAATAATGCAAGTACTTTTGAGTTCCATATATGTAGTATTATGTTATCATTGTTATGTTCTTTATATTCTATTAAGTAGTTAGTCTCCCTCCAGATCTAATTCCCCATTCCCTTAATAGGACTAAGTCTGAGGTATGAACTACAACACTAAGAAAGTCCTTGGGGCTCAGAACTTCGGTTTGCTGCCCCCAAACCCCCACAAGGGATGCTGCCCCTTGACCCCACTAGGGGCATTGCCCCCAGACCCCTTAGTCAAACTATAAGTCTAAGCAAGTATTTGTTGCCGACAATGCTCTTGATTCCTTTCCTCCCGCTGGTCTTGCAATTCAATCAAATTTCATGCAAACAGCCTTGGAATTCTCTTGAGAAGATCGAAGACCGCGTGGTTCATTGTGAGTTCGTCACGTACCATGCTCTCAAGGACCACTCTCTCCCAAGCTTCCCTCTACACCTACTGATCGACTGAAACTTCGCACAGGTGTACCAAGTCTTGCATCAACCGATCTTCCAGTACTAGTGCATGTTCAAACGATCAGCCCATTACTCCGCCATCCTGCCTTTCGCCCCTCTCAAGCACTCTTAGATCTCCAGATTCGAACTGGCAATGGCGCCAAAATGTTTACTCCCTACGGAAGTGTTCTCTAACTATACAGAGTAAGCAAGAATGTAACAGTACACATAATCAACACAGTAATTCAGAAAGCAAACATCCACATATGGCCCGAATGATGTAACTTTATTTCCAATGTGTAATGTGTGTACAAAATATATCACCCAGTTCTCGATACAATCTAGAAATATATTACTGCTTGTCGGTTGGTTAAGAGTGTCAACTGTCGGCCACTACCAACTACCTTTATAGAAAAATCCTTAAACTTTTTAAACTTTATTGGATGGACAAACGCAAGATTTTAAACTTTATAGAAAAATCCTTGTGAAATATGCATTTGAATCCGCGATTTAACCCACGTTGGCACATTTCAATCCTGCATCGTGATTTTTTACCTCCAAATTGCGTAAAACTTGACGTGTTTTCATCTTAAATATTGTGATTTTTCTTCTACAACTCATCTATAGGGACTCGCCCAGCTGAAAAATCTGCAAGTACTCAGCAACTCAGCAAGTACTGCAGGGGTTTCTATCCCTGAGTTTAAGGACCATGCACCACTGAGGCATCTCATTAATTCATATTGCCATAAACAAGATAAATATCTTCTAGCATGGGTTAATATATTGTTCTAACTAGTTTCTAACAGTTCTGGGAAATTATAAAGGATAAATCATTTGTGGGCGTTCACTAAATTATCTTTGTAATGGAACTTTGTGATAGTTATGGTTTTCTTTACAGAATGTTTTTCATTTCTCTTTAATTGTCTTGTAGAACTTAAAATAACCCTCCATGTCATAGCCAAAAAATAAGACCCTACCCTCTCTTTTTAAGGGCTCAAATCCTCTTGTAATTTGACCATGGTCTTTGCTTGATACATGACTTGTGTAATGTCCCCTCTTAGGTTTAGAAAACAGTAACAGGGATTATACATGTGAACATATTCTCCTTACCTATTATCCTATGAGCTTTTCTGAATTATGATCTAATATTGTTATTTATCTGATTAAAGACATTATGTATATATTTATATATATGGAAATGTATATATATGTATTAGTATATGTGTATGTATATACATATATCATCTTATTGATATTACATCATTGTTATATATATCTATATACTTATTCTGATTTGAACATAAATAGACAAATAAAATAATTATTTTACATTATAAATCATTTAATTATTTATTAGTTACCTATTATATAAATTATCAGTACCATCACTTCCTAACAGCATTAATTATATTTAATAACTGTGAGGACAGACAGATCTGACATGCATCAGATCTGGTCTGCCACTATATATGGAATTAAGAGTGGCTGTCATACGTATTGCAGTTTATATTAATGTTACCCTTAAATTCTGCATAAAACATGATCAGACTCTATATATTAAGCTTACGTATTAAGCATGTTCCCATGCATACCACCAAACAAGGATGTTACTGCCTGTAACTTAATAGTTCTCATCTGATCGACGGCTATCCCATCATTTATCCTCCCCCTTTCAATTCTCATTTAATATTCTTTTTATAGCTTTCAATTTCTTTACGAAGGGAGACATCTCATCGTATTAACCTTTTCCTGAGTCACCTCTTCATTAATTAAATTACTCTTATCTACAAATCGCACCACTTGACTATTTGAATTTCATGGTAATCGCACCTTATGTGGATAACTAATTTATTAATTAACAGCATTTGATACACTTCTTTTGGGCGGCGATAATGATGACATTAATGTCTATTTTGCTTGTTCTTCATGTTTGATATAAATGCTCATGGAGGCTTCAATATATACAGATTGCTGTTTGTTAATTATACTCTCTTGATGTAATCCATTGCTTTTATGGAAACATCGGTGCGGTCTCTGATATACGATTCCTCTTGATCAGCGATTGTGGAAACAGAAGGCTGTTGATGATCTTGGTTAAGGATCTTCATATGGCTTAGTCAACTTGACTCCAATCGATGTCTTGCATAATTTGTTTAATCAAATGTTGATTATTATTGAATCTTTCTTAGTGGGATGGTTGAGTTTATTTCATGATTAAGATTAATTTATTAAATATTTACACATTAAATTAATTTAGTAGATTAATATTTAGATGTAGGGATATTACAGATATTATTGTTTTTTTTTATTAACAATATCATTAATATATTAATATGTAATATTCCTTTATAATATTTCCAAATGATCATAATATAATAATATTTCAAGAATATTATTATTATTTAAATAAATATGAATAATAATATTTAATAAATAAATAAATAGTTAATAATTCTAAATAATCATTCATTGTAATTGTTTCATTTAAGATATAAATAATGATTAAGGAGGGAACATGACAACTTGACATTATCTAGGTGTTAGTTTGCACTGTGGTAATTTTCTAGAATTGCAGGTAGTAAGCTTGAGACACCAGAACAAGGACCGAGACCTTTGAATAGACACGAATCTGATAAGTCATTTAGTTCCCTTTCATAGAGATGGTTGAAGCAGACAATGAGATTTTCCCCTTATTGATTCTTGTTTAAGGATTTGATTTGGATCCTTCTCATAATCTAACTTTCCTAGAGCAGAGACTTTGGTTTACACTAGCAAGAAAGGCAATAGACAAAGACTGATAACTAACCCTTTAAGTGGATACCCAAGAGATTCACCATATCTTGGTTGCACCTTTTAAACATAAAGGACTAAGTTAGGCCAAGGCCTTTTAATTAAAGTCCCATTAGGTGTGCCAAAAAACACTTAATAGGAGAACCAAACATCTAATGTTGCACCTAGCAGTCTTAATTCACAACCCAAAAGCTCAAACACAGTTCCTTAAGCTTGAGCAAACTCCACAATGGGTCAGCTTCCCTATCTTAAATACAGCACTAATTTTAATTGCCTAAATGAGAAAGGAATTAGAGACTGCTTAAACTAAAATAAAATTTGGTGACACACCAACCTAGTCAATCTTCGAACTTTTTGATAGAAAAGAATGTTCAAAACATTCATCAAACTTTGTGTATCATTTAAGGAAAACATTAACTCATCTATATGTAAGAGGTGAGGACCAATGCTACGCATAGGAGATTAATCATCCACAAATAAATTCCAATCAAGTGAAGAAAATAGCCATCAAATCTTTCAATAGTTGTTCCAAAAACATAATTGCATAGAGCCTTGAAATCTAGCAAATACACAGAAATGTGACGAAAATAATTTGCTAAGGCTAGAATGCTATCAGAACCGGAAGGAGCTAGAAAACTTCTAAAAGCTAAAAATTCTTAAAAGACCAAAAAGATCCTTTACAAAGAGTAAGTGCTTGCATATATACACTCAAAAGGAGTGATAACTTGTGTCATACACACTGATCTCAACCACACAACTTAGGCACAAATGTCGCACATTGGTTTGGGTGTTTCCATCATCAGTTGTTCTGCTAAAGATTCTTGATCAATGGTTGATCTTTCTACATTTGAAACCGTTTTGCTAAACTAAACTCCAATCCCCTTTCCATAAACAATAATGATTCCAAGGAAGCTGCCTTATCTTGATTGTTATTTGAAATCAATAGCTAATGAGGTTGCTAGAGGGGATTAGGGGATTACAGTACTCAAAAGGGAATTGGAAAGATCTCCAGATTGCTTAGGAATCAAAAAAGGGAGGGAATGCAACACTGAATTATTCATGCTGAACATTATTGTCACAATCTTGGTGGATGTACTTCAGCCATGGGATCAACAATGGGAATTCTTTTGGTGAGTTGCTAGGAATCCGGATCTCTTGATTTCACAAATGTGTCATGCATCTCTCCAAAAACTGAGGCCCCATAACATCATTAGTATGGGCCATGAAGATCCTTTTATGGAAAATCACACTAAACCAATTAGACAAGAAATGCCACTATCACCCCTAAGGAGATCATATGACAAACAAACAACAGATGTCAATAAGCACTCCATCCAGTTTTATCATATTTTCCCTAGAACAAATGATGTGGAAAGAAGAATGCTCAACTGCATTTGTTGAAGAGTCTAACAGAAGACAGATTTACTTGGGGAGAATTAAGTACCCTATGGATGCTAGAGCTCACCCCTCCTAATATTGCATAGTGAAAAGGCATTGATGACATTAAAGAGCTATCTTAGCCATAGTGGCTCGACAGAAGGTGTTTATGCACCAATTGATAGGACAAACAAGGAGAGGAAGTCTTTTGCTATATTGTTGATTTCAAAAAAGCTTTTGACACGGTACCCAAAAGCAAATTGTGGAGCAGAATGGAAGAGATGGAAATTACAGAACAATATAGAATTGTTGTTCATAGATTGTATGACCATGTATGGGCTAAGATACAAACTAAACAAGGATTATCAAAATACTTCAGAAGTGACATTGGGGTCAAGCAGGGCTGCCCATTATCTCCTACTCTATTTGGGATATACATTGACAAGTTAGAGGAATGGATAGACAAGTTTGGTGGTGGGGGAGTTCATTTGACCAATTGTGTAATAAATCTGCTTCTATATGCTGATGATCTTATTTTAATGGCAAAATCAGCACAAGATTTGAAAGAACACTTGAAGGCTCTAGAACATTTTTGCCATGAGGTGGGGATGCAAGTAAACACTAGCGAAACCCAAGTCATGACCTTTAGCTTGAAGAGAAAGGTCCATAGACAATTTGTTTTTGAAGGCAACATCTTACAAATGGTCAATGAATATGAGTACATTGGCCTGGACTTCCACAATAAACTCAACTGGGAAACATGTAGAGCAAAAAGGATCCAAGGGGGATGAAAAGCCTTATAGTCACTCCAAAATAGATGTAGAAGAGCTGAACTATGGAACTGGAAAACTAAGAAAACTCTTTTTGGGCTTCTTGTGGTTCTAGTGGTAATATACGGATGTGACGTACGAGGCAGCAGCGCTTCAGCAAGGAAATAGAGATAAATAAAGAGATTACAAAAACATTTAATTAAGACTAACTTCAAGATTAAATCATCTATCCCATATGAGATTGTCCTAGCAGAAGTAGGGGCTTTTCCTATTGAGGCATTAGCTAAGTTCCAGCTGCTAAGTTATTTATGAAGGTTAGAAAACATGGAGATTCATCGCTGGCCAAAAATGGCAGCGGGAGAGAAACTAGACAGAAGGAAGAGCACATGGATGAAATAAAACATTAAATGGATGAATAAGTGGGATATTAACATAAAAGATTGCCCAAATAACAATGGAGAAATAAAAAAGTACGTGCAAGAAAAATTCAAAGAAAACATGCAGGCAAGTCAAATAGGGAGGAAAAAAGGAATACTATATCTAGCATTTCAATCCCCCACTTGACCATGCACAAAAGAGCTACATAGGAATGGACATAAAATAGAAGGCAAAAATGTTAATTGCTCATATAAGGACTTGCTCACATCAACTTAGATGTGAAACAGGAATATGGATGATACCTAAAGAGGAATGGGAAGATAGAAGATGTAGATATTGCACTCAAGGGGTGGTGGAGACAGAATGGCATTACATCATGGAGTGTCCAGCCTACAATGATATTCAGATCAACTATGTTGAGACACTAAATGTAAACACCCTGAGTAACCTATTTGATGAAGAAAAGATAACAAGAGTTGCAGATCTCCTAATCAAGATAAACAATACAAGATCCAAGATGTAGAAGGAAAAGGAGGTTTAGCAGTCACAGTATTTTGTTTGGGCTTTGCATGCTTCCTTTGCTAGCTATCCATGGGTCCCATAGGCTGTTTGGCCTCATGGACGTTATTAAAAACATTCATTCATTCAAGGTAAGCATTCGAATTTGGCACTGACGGCTGCTCCTGCAATGAAGTGTTTAGAGACTACAGTCATGAACACTATTGTCTTTTTTGCAATTTTGTTATTTGGGGCAACATTCTAAACAATATTTCACTAGTCTAAATGTGTGCAATAAATAACAATGTTATCAAAATCATAATACAGTGATTAAACTGCAAGTATGGAAACAGAGTAATGAATGAAAGGCAAGAAAATGAACAAAAGGAAAAGTCTGACTTTGTAAAGAAATTTTTGAATTTTATAGAAAAGTTGAATCTTGGACTATTACCAGACGGTTAATAATAAGCAAAATGCAACTAGTTTAAAATTTTGATAATGCTGATTTATGATGAGTGTATTTCCCCTAACTTATTTTGTTGCCCTAAATTTTTAAGGTCAACAACAGAGTCCTTAGATATTTAAGTCAACTATATTGAATATACTTCTTGAAACTAACAAACTTAGAGACGACAAAAGACAAAAAAAAGCCCTATGAAGGATAAAATAAGGACACAATGACTTCACCTGTGGCATCCAAAGCACGAATTGCTTCACAAAAGGCATTAACTCTCTCACGGCGCCGAACCAGATCAGATCCATGCACTGGAGCTGCTGTAAGCTGTAGTAGCTTTTGAAGAAGATGTTGGAAAAGTTAAGACAAACTAAAAATATAGGTGTTTATACCATAGCATAAAAATAGATCAGTATGCAAAAATATGCTACAACAGTAACTGAAGTCACAACGAACTTTATTTTTGTGTCTTAAACAAGAAACAGCACACACTAGTGAGGATATAGTCCCGCAGTCTCTCTGTTGTAAGTGGCACAGCTACAGATAGAGCACGAACAACAGCAACTACAGCCTCATGTGATCCATCTTCAAGAAAAGCATCCATCTGGATACGAATTTTGTCAATGATCTGATAGAATTATATTTACATATTAGTCCATGCCAGTGGGAAGCAGAAATTCTAGAAAAACTAAATCTCAAAATTTTAATCTCAACAATGCTGTAAAAGAAGAATTGTTTCTTTATCAAGTTAGAACAAATTTACCACTTCATTCTTGAAGTGTTGAGCAACAGTTCCGAATGCATCTATGCTAGAGTATTTAACAATAAGATTTGGATCAGAACCCAGTGTTACTAAAGCAGGTAAAATTTGTGTTGAAGCAATTTTCATGTCTACATATGGCACCTGAAGCACACAGCAAGTAAAAGAAATTAATGAAATAATGATAGAAGCTGCAAACAAAGCCCCGAAGTGAAATACCATAAACTCTATACATACAAGAACTTGCAAGAGATTAACAGCAGTGATCTTGACATTCGCATTCGTGCTGACAACCATCTCCCAAAGTACACTGATAACAATTCTATGATGCTCTTCAAAGGAACTACATCCAGAAACATCCAAGTTAAGTGACCAGAATCCAGTCTAAAAACTATGGTAGGTAGTCCTGCTGCTGAAGTTCTAACATCGAGTTTTAATAATAGTTCTGAATTTTTTAAGACAGGGATGCAAAAAAAATACCAAAGAAAGCGCACAGCATCAATCAACTCAGGACTAGTAGATGAGGTCCAAGCACCATGCTTAAGTGTGTTTCGTAGAATCAATGACCGTAAATAGTCAGCAAGCTGTGCTTCTCTACTAGAGACACCTAATACCCCTGTAAGCAGCAGTGGAAGTACACATATGACAGACAGTCGCTCCGCCACTGTTGTTTTTGGTTTCAGATCTGTAGTCAAGATTTTGATTATATATTATCCAGACATTAAATATAGATATTCAATAACACAATATAAATCAAAATGCTTGCCTCTTATTCGAGATTCACAGCTAGAAGGCACATGCAGAGTGCCAACATTGTCTCCAAGAGCAGTTAAAAACAATGGAAGCATAATATTGTTGACATAGTACTCCCCAAAGAGCTCAGATAAAGCCAAAAGGAGCTGCATACAACATTAGCAATATTGAAGCCAAAGTTATTATAATCAATTGTAAAGAATTGGACTATTGAAAAGAACACAATTACGAATATTTAACAGAAAAAAAGAATATATTAATATTCGCCAAAGATAAAATACGCTTCCCAAGACCGTTGAGATCATGATTATGGGAGATAATAGGGTGACTAGTACATTTATGACTACAGTCTATTAGTTTAATGCTAGGCATCAAATTATTGAAAATAAAATATATTAAGCCACTAATGACACATGCAAAAAGTACCATATATATAATCATTGGTGCCAAAGTACTATATCTATAATCGTTGATGCCAAAGTACAGTCCATGGGATAGCTGAGTTTTTCATTAATTAGAGAGAAAATAAGGTTCATGGCACATCCATGACCATGGTCTAGGAGTACACATAACTAAACAAAAACTCATGCTGCGTAAAATGCAATGGAATTATTCCAGATCCAAGAATATATCCTCAAGGGATGTTCTTCAAATGCATTTTATTTAGCACATATCCAATGCATGCACCCAGAATGATTTTTGCTACCTGGCTTCAACAAGTAGAAAATATTTGAAAACCCAATATAAACTATGTCTGCATCAATGAAAATTGAAGTCTCTGTTATAACCTTTGCTATACGGGTTCGAAGACTGTCTTCTCTAGGAGGTAATAAAGATGCAAGTCCAATCAAAGCTGTCAAACAGTCCATATGTATCCCGTCAAAAGTAGGCCACACCTTTTCTTCCCTGAAATCCACTCAGTTTAAAAGTTTTAAGATTAGACCAAAGGAACCTCAATTGTGAAAGGTTTAAACAAACAAGCTAGGATTTATAAAGAAAACCTTTGACTGCAGGATGAATGAGGCACTCACATTCATCCCAGCGAACAGAAAATGTATATCTGGGAACTACTAATTTGTACAAAGACTAAAGAAATACCACATACCTTGCATACACTTCAAGCAAAGATTTAGAAAAGAATGATACATCTGGATCAGATGTCCTGGAAATGTCACAAGGAAATGGGCATGTTTCAAATGCTTTCCGCTGCACAACAGGAAGCAGCTCCATCAGCATGCGCAAAAGAACATCAATATTCCAACGTTCTCTTTCACCAAGTACTCTAAGGCGAGCTTCTGCAGAACCATCAACACCAGAAAGTGGTGGGCACCGCTGAAAATACAAAGAGGTGAAGTGTCAAAATGTATCTAGTTAATAACTCATCCTACCTTGAACATACCAACCATGCAAAAAATAGGACAGCTGAAATGCACTATAACCTCTATATAGAACATAATACCTGAGCAGATGCTAAAAGGTGAGAGAGCAGGACATGAAGAACATTGTCCAATCTATTTCCCCAGCTAACTACAGTTGGTACAAGCTCTTTCAGTGTAGTCTCAACAACAGTACCCGATGGATCGCAGACGAGTTGAAACATCATCTCTTCAACCTACACAATAAATAGATGTAAGAAACCTTTAAAAATAATAACAAACAACTGACATCAGTTAAAAGATACTGTTCTTTATTTCCCAAATGATCTCTCAGTTTCTTCTAGAGCTTACATTGCAGCCCATCTTCTCAAGTCAGTTTTCTGCTCCATGTATGCTCCTTAGCATTATTAGTGAGGCTGACCTTGAAATATTTGTCAGTATTTGGAAAGAGCGGTAGCAGCAGCGCCAAGTTATGAGCAGCCGCCTCCCGGACAACAGCAGCTGAATCCTCAAGCAATTGTTGTACAATAGACAAGATTAGAGACGTGCGAATCTCAGATCGAACAAACTGTGCAAGCTCTCCACAAGATTGTGCAACAAGCAATCTCCTCTCCTCATACTTGTGATTAATCTGCAATTGAATCAAATGTTAGCTAGGGTCAGAAGGCAACTAATGGCCATGTCCTTTGTTTTTATTTTCATGTGACCAAGGCATCAGGAAGATTACCTGCTCCCAGCACTGAGGAAGCAACTCCGTTTCTGTTCGCATCTCCCTGACATTCTTCGAGAGGGCTAAGCATGCCTATGAAAGCACAATTACCAGATTAGCATCTGATATTAAAAATTAAGAGAAATGACCTTCTATACAAAGAATTCATCTTCTCATGTAAACTGTAATTTTGACATAAGAAATCAATACTCACATCCATTATAATTCTTCGTTGCTGCTCATCAGGTCGTTTTATTAAGTTGAACAATGTATGTGTCAAGGAATCGCGAGTACCACTGTCGGGATGGCGTTCAATTGCACAAATTATTAAAGGGAGAAGTTCCTGCAGCCAAACAAATGAGAATATGACCAGCTACAGAAAGGTTGATATGAAACAACCACACCTGTAAATCCTCATGATAAATTATTGAAGAGCATTCTAAAACATACCTCTCTGTGATTTATTAGAACGTATGGGACAATCTTAGGCAGAGCATCCGCAAGAACTTGAACTGTCTCTAAGCTCTGTAAAGTAAGCAGTTTAGAAGTCATGAATCATGAATGAGAATCCCATTAGATTTTTAAAGCAAAAATTATAAGTTCATCAATGCTTTTCAAAATAATTTCTATGTTGCTGGATTTCCTTACAATGTTTGTTGAAGGCATGCTATTCCAATCTGTCTGAACAAATTTATCATTATTCTCAAAATTTGAATATTCATCCCCTTCAGCAGCATTTTCATCTTTTTCTATGATATCCACACCATTTACAGTGATAACTGATGAATCCATTGCAGTGACCTGTGATCCCTTACATTTATCAGGTTTTCTTTTAGATAGGATTGCCTGCATTGAATCATCTGAACAAGTAGACACCTCTTTTGTAATGAGATTAACTGCTTTGTCTTCATGTATTTCCACCTCCACATTCTTATCCTCAGTCACCTGATCAGCACATTCAGTTTTCGCGGACAGATTTTTCTCATTTAGATTTGCAGCTTCCAACTTCAGACTTTGAAATTCAGTCTTAGAGGCATCCAGTTCATCTTCATACAGCATTGTCGAGGATTCACCCTTAGAATTATCCCATCCCAAAGAAGCTCTAGAACTCTCCAACTGCAGTTTAAGTGATGTGATTTCAGATCTGCAGACATTGACTTCGTTTTGTGCAAGTTCCAACAAGTGCTTCAAATTTTGGATCTGTGGCATGTGATTGATTTTGTTACTACAGAAAGAGATCAATAGCTCAGGATGGAGGACAGGAAAAAACAAGAAAATATTCAAAGCCACAGGGCTACCTGATTTTCTTTGTCCTTTATATCTTTTTTAGCAGATTCAAATGACCTTCCTAGAGCATTTATTTGGGCATCTGCCAGCTCCTTGCTTTTATGCAGAACTTCCTTCTCCTTTTGGTGTAATTTGTTCTCTTCCATGAGAAAATTTCTTTCTTGTATAATAGCCATTCTCTCCTTCACCAATATCAAGATACTGGATTCAGAAAATTTATCATTTTGAATGAATTACAAAAATAAAATATCTGCAATACCTAATTACATTACAAACTTGTGTATTTCCTATCAATAAGACTATGTCGATTTGAAACCCAAATAATATTTTAGCTAACAATTAAGCTCTGTATGCAATGACATTAAATGTGGATCTACATTAGCTATGGGCTATGAGTCATGAAACACCAAGATCTTTCAATTGAAAGTGATTTCTTATTTGTCATATGCAAGATCATAAGAAAAATACTTTGGTATTTTGTAATCTTTCGTACGGACACACGTCCTATTTCCACCATTTCCTATCTCCGCAACATGTGCCACTTCTCTCCAACAATAGGGCACCCAATTATTAGCCCCTTTTCCAAGTCTACTAGTGTTTTTTACGTGTTTTTTGTATTGTCTTGTTTAATTATCTAACATTCTGTAAGTCTTTAGTATGGCAATTGCCTTCAACACCTATCCTATCCAAGAACTGTACATTCATACACATGTGAAACAATTTTCTAACATATAAATGGAAGGTGTCAATAGAACTATGTTTCTAAGATCTACGCATCTGGGCAAGATAAAGTAGTTGCTATAAAATCAAGGCTAGCCTTTTCATTCGTCTAGGAAATCTAAAACTAAGTAATGAAGACCACCGCATATGTTTTTGTCTGCAAATGGAATGAAACAAGCACTAAGGCAACTACAAATCATTTGTATTGCATCTGCAATCCTCATGATTAGTAGGTTCTATGGTCCTCTCCATTCCTTACACTATTACAGTTGACAACAAAACACATGAATGAAATGATGAGACAAATTTACAATTGCAGTTGATAGGAGTCCAAGCTATCCCTTGGGCGAGAGCAAATCTCAACTACCCTGCTCAGGCACATCCAATCTCCTTAGGCAAGTTATATGTATACTTGTATATTACTTTCTTTCCTTTCCTTGGTTGTAAGGCATGAAATTTAAGTTCATGAGACTAATATTGTTAGAACAGATCAGCTAGTGGTGCAGCATATTTCATTGTTGCAGACAGGACCATTTTTACCTTTGCTTGGAAACAATCCATGGGAAAACTGGCAAGTCATGTGAAACCATTCGTGTAAACAAAAGTAGGCATTTTGGGGTTATTAAAAAAAGCATCCAATATTGGTGTGCAGTTTTGACTTTTAAAGAGTTTACTAAGGATAATTTTTATGCCAGGTTTGAGTTTCGATTAAATTTAATGGAACAGATGAGTAATTTATGGGGAAAATTAGCACTGGGTTATGATGCCCAAGCTTGGTGATTATGCTCACCTCTAAAACACATTCCTTCTTGCTCTACTATTGAGATGTCTGTTTGTTGTGATTCTCTGCACTACTTCAATCTATTGCCACGAGATTGAATGCCCTGCCAACCAGAATCCTCCTTGCTTTCCATGTATAGAGATTTTGGCAGAAAAGGAGATTACCAAAGGTATAGGTTAGTGCCTTATAAGCCTATGATGATGTTTAAAACAAGAATTTAAAATTCTTCATAATTGGCTTTCAACCCCTCCCCTGTCGGTATCAACATTACAGAAACTAAGATGTGTGCGGCAACAATTCATTTAATTGCCTTGCATCCTTCTCAACCATTGATTTCAAAAATTAGCTCACTTTCTCACAAAGGGCACACCTTCAGCATAATTAGGAAACAAGGAAGTATGTCAAAATTATTTAATAATATTTATTCATCAAATCAAATGAATTTGAACTTAGATTATCAGGTTTGTCAAAAGGATGGCTAACCATCAAGCTTTAAAGAAATTTGTCTGTTATTTATTGTACAAATATATGATAACAAAGAATGTTAGAATCCTAATATTCAAGTGTGTATTCTAAATTAAAATTATTTATAAAACCCAGACTCTATAAATTGCACCTTAAATTAAAATTTTGTATAAAACCCCCCCAAAAAAAAATTGTAAATAAATTTAAAATTATCAAAGAAAACCCAAATTCCAAATTATACCTAAAACTAAATAATGTAGTCTGATATCTCATTATGGACATACAAATTGTTTATAGGATTCCCCTAAGTACCTAAACATTAGATTGTGAAGTATAGATGCAAATAGAGGACCCATTCATATGATGTGGTCGATGTGTAAGTGTATTTGGCACGTTTCCCTTTTTCTCAATATTGTTAATGTATATATTTACAATCTACCTATTAGAAAGGTTACAATAAAATAAAATACAATTTTTAGTTTTTTCAAAGATCTTATAAACCAATAAGTTGTGTGAAATATGAATTATAAACTAATGAAGTTAAAGATAACATATGCATCTGCATGAAGAACAGCAGATTTCTTAAAGGTGATTTATTTCATTTTGTTCTAAATGTTGGTGGCATGCCTGCATTCAAATAAAAGTTGTGGACTAAATATTTGCATGGATTTTATTTATTCAAAAGTGAAAGGTGGAGACATTAGATTGAAAAGAGAGCCAAAATTTTAAAGAAATGAGTTTGGGCATAGTATATTTATACGATCAGACTCCTCTCTTTGCATTGGAGAGTGGCTCTCATTCCTCTTCCATTAACTCTCCACTATATGTGTTACTATCCAACGGAATTTTTTTTTTTTTCATTTTAAAATGAGATCTATGCATGGAGGGCTCATTCTTATTGATAAAGGTAAGGATGACTGGTTGTGGACAGTCATCACAAGGGATCATTCACATTGAAGAGTTGCCCATCCGATCAACTCCCAACTCTACAATGGGGCGTACCTTGGGCGCACCCGAGTGAACCAACAATCCCAGCCGGCTAGTCAAATAAAAAGTGACATTTTTTATTTATTTTTTTTTTAATTTACCTTTTTTTCCTTGTAAACCTTAATCCGGCCCCTAAAGCATAATTTGAATCTTTGTTTTTCTCATTTTGGCATTTTGAAGGTAAGCTAGTTATTTTTGAAGGAGATCAATCGTGGAGTACCTAAGGAAGGACAAGAGCTTGCACAAAGGAGATTCAATTGTCTAAAGTGATCATTTCACCCTATTCTCTACTATTTTAACAAAAAATTTCCATATTTTGATGAATTTTTTCATTTTATTTTAATAGAAAAAGAAAAACATGTTCTACTATTTGTTATAATGATTTTTATACTTTTATTTGTTTATACATAGTGTAAGCTTGCATTTAATTTATTTTTTTTCTAATTTAAAATTGTGTAATTTCTTATAATAGCAAAGCATGGCAACTAGTTCGAGTTTAGTGGGTGTAACTTTTTTTCAAGTTTGATAGCCGCCACCCTCAAATTTGGGTGTGATTTATCTCAGCCACTTCGTCCCACCTTGTTCCATCATAAGAGGAAGTCGTATTGGCATACAAAGGGAGCATGGGACTTTTAAAAAGGGTTATCACTAGTTATTTTAAAGAGATTGAATGTTATCAAAACTCTAAATTTTTCTATTGGCCAACAATTGACTGTTGTCACAAAAGCTTGCACCCTTGTTGAGCTATCAACTCAACAACCTCGTGAAACATGGAAACAACCCCGAAGTGTGGGACCTTGCACAAGGGGGTTGAATCTCCAAAGAAGGACCACTTCCTTCTCAATCCAAGTGCAGGTGTTGAACCAACTCAACACTTCAAAACTTACTCCTAAGCCTATTCTAACAACTTGTAAAAGAAAAGGGAAGAGAAAAATGCTTAAAATGAAAGGAGATGATGCACCAAGATAAGAGATGTTTCTCTCCCCACCCGAAATGGCACAAAGAATCAACTGAAATACCCAGGAATGCACAAACTTCAGTTGCGTGAATGACCTCAACGCACGTATGGAGGTTAGAACTTGTTGAATGTCAAGAGGGGAGAAGGTTTCCCACAAGTCACACTCAAAAATAAATTAACACAGCACATATGAGAGAAGAGCCACAAAACATACACCTATGATGAAGGTAAGGAAATATACACAACATACATAAGTTGAAGGAAGGCAAGAATGATACTTTCAATTCATTCAAAGGCCAATGGCCAAACTTACAGTTGCAGAAATGCACAAATATACAAGTCTTTAAGAGAAGTGAAAGAGCATAGAATAGCTCAAGCCAGCAGGGAGAGAACCCTTTACAATGAGGCATAACAGCCTTATATAGAAAAACTGGTTGCAAGAGTTGTTGGAGCATTAAAAACCTTGAGTGTCGATCACACCATCTAGAAGTGTTGCAAGCCGGAAGGAAGTTGGGAAGACTTCGGAAGCTCGGGCTGCCAAAGTTGAGGGGACAAGGAAGAAACTTCGGAACCTCAAGGTTCCGGAGTTCCAAGAAGGAAAAAGGAGAGGCAGCAAGGGACTTTGGAACCTCGGAGTTTCGGAACTCTAGGAAAAGAAAAGGGCAAGGAAAAGGAACTTCGGAACCTCAGGGTTCCGGAGTTCCAGGGAACTGGAAAAAGGGGCTAAGGAAGGAACTTCGGAACCTCGAGGTTCCGAAGTTCTGAGGAAGAGGGAAAACGAAGCAAAGGAAAGAACTTCGGGACCTCGGGGTTCCGGAGTTTCAGGGAAGGGAAGAAAATGACAAAGGAAAGGAATTTCGGAACCTCGGGGTTCCGGAGTTCTAGGGAATAGAAGAGAGAAGGCAAAGGGAAGGAACTTCGGAACCTCAAGGTTTCGGAGTTCCAGGCGAGAGAAAAGAGAAGCTAAGGAAAGAACTTCGAAACCTCGAGGTTCCAAAGTTCCGAGAAAAGAAGAGAGAAGGCAAGGAAAGAACTTTGGAACCTCGGGGTTCCAGGGTTCCGGGAAAAGAAGAGAGAAGGCAAAGGGAAGGAACTTCGGAACCTCGGGGTTCCAGAGTTCCGAAGAAGAGGAAAGAGAAGCTAAGGAAAGAACTTCCTCTAGACAAGACAATCCTTCACACTTCCTAATTCCACTACTTTTCTCTTTGATCAACTGGGGCAGCGTTGGTCCATGGAACATATCTCTAATCGGCTCTTACTGATGGACCAAGGGTGTCATAAAATGACAACGTTTTTGGCGATTTATGCGGGATGCTTGCCTGCTAAGCATGAAGTCCAGAAGGCTTGAGCATCCATTGGGCACTGAGTCATTGAAAAGACCCAAAACATGTGTGCACCATCACTTGGAGGGAAACTAGAAACTAGAGCGCACACCCTCTTAAGAAGGATGCGACAGGTGCACAAGCACTTATGAAAGCGAAACAACTTCTAGTCTAATATTTACATAGTCATCAACACCCTCTTCGGAAACAGGGCTTGAGATGAATTCCATTTACTAGGATTGGAAGAACTTTGCCATCAAGCCTGGAGAGATGAAATGCATTGGCCTCCTTGCAACTAGTGATGACATATGGACCACTCCAAATAGCATCAAATTTGGAGTGTCGTCCAACTTTGGCTCTGTCTGCATCCCACTTTAGAACTAGATCTCCCTCTTTGAAAACCCTATTAGTATCCTTTTTGTCAAAAACTCTCTTGACCTGTTCTTGATGAGTCTTAAGCGTATGCATAGCCTGATTTCTAACCTCTTCCAGCTCTATCAGCTCAACTAGCCTTATTGTCATGGCATCATTCTCTGTCAATTCTAGCTGATGTGCTAATTCAAGAGAGGGTAACTCTAGGGAAGTTGGGAGTCTTGCTTCTTTCCCATATACCAACATGAAAGGGGAGTTATTGATCGCCCTCTTGGGTGTGATCCTGTCAGCCCATAAGGTTGTCCTCAACTCAGTATGCCACGATCTCTGGATGTCTTCAATTGTCTTTTTAATTATCCTGATGAGGTTCTTGTTGGAAGATTCGGCTAAGCCATTACCCTGAGGGTAATAATTCGATGATGTCTTCAAGTATACACCATGCTTCACTACCCAAGAACTGATTTGGGTTCCAACAAATGCCTTGGCATTGTTTGATATGATTGTGGAGGGGACACCGAATCTTGTCACAATTCCATCAAGGAATTCCAATACCAAGGCCTTAGTGGCGTCCCTCAATGCAACTGCTTCTGTCCACCTAGTGAAGTAATCTGTTGCGGCCAAGATCCACTTGTGGCCAACACTAGAGGGTGGGTTTATCATGCCAATGAAGTCTAAACCCCATTGGGCAAATGGTTGATCTGCCCAAATGGGGTGAAGAGGTAGGGCAGCTAGTCTTTGCTTTCCAAAGAAGAAAGCACATTTCTTGCAATTCTTCACCCATCTATGTGAGTCATTGAATAAGGACAGCCAGTAATAACCAGCCCTCATTATTTTGATAGTTGTAGTCCTTGCAGAGAAGTGGCCCCCTGAAGAGCCATCATGAAATTCTTCTAACAATCTATTGACTTGATTTTGCTCAATACATCTTAACAAGACTCCATTAGAGTCTTTTCGAAAAAGGGTGCCATCCACTAAGACATAGGGGATGGACTGCAACCTGAAATGCCTTCTTTTGGTCATGTCCAAACCTTGGGGGTATCTACCTTCCATTAAGAAGGTGGTCATGTTACTTACCCAATTGAATCGAGTTTCGTTGGTAGTTGATTGATCCTCTTGTAACACAAGGGCAACCTCTGAAGTAGTCTGAGAAGATGAGAAAAGTTGTTCACATAGGCCCCTGCCTCTTACAAGCCCAGTGATCTTGATGTTGATGTTGTATTCCATGACCTTGGTTATCCACCCAGCCCTCTTCTCGCTGATGTCCTTGTTTAGAAGGAAATCCTTGACACTTGCATGTGGAACTAAGAGCTGGATCCTGTTGTTAGACAACATGTGTCTGAAATTTTTTAATGCCCTTACAATAGTGAGGACTTGCTTCTCTACATAGCTATACTTAAGCTCATAGTCCTTTAACCCCTCACTAAAGAAAGCAATAGGTTGCTCCAAATTATCATCGTTCAGTTGTGTTAGGACAGCTGAGATGTTGGATTCTCCTCCGAAGGTATAGAGGATAAAATCCCTTTCATAGTTAGGATTGACAAGGGTAGGGGCCTGAGCAATTGCTTGTTTGATCTCTTCAAAACCGGCCCTACCCTCCTTGGTCCAACTAAAAACCAAGTTTTTCTTCAACATGGAGGTGAGGGGTTTTACCATGGTGGCAAGGTTGGGAATGAACCTCCTCACAAAGTTGATCCTACCAAGGAAACTTTGCAATCCCTTCTTGTGACTGGGGAGTGGGAGAGAAAGAATAGCCTCCACTCGCTCTGGATCAATGGTCAAGCCCTACTTGGATACAATGTGTCCTAGCAATCTTCCTTGATCAGTAGCAAATACACACTTGCTAGGGTTAAAAGACACACCATACTCCTGCATTTCATGAACACCTGCTCAAGATGACCAAAATGGTCAGCTACATGCTTCGAATAAACAGTTATTTCATCAAGGTATATAAGCACAAACTTTGCTAATACACCCTTGAAAGCCATGTCCATTGCTCTTTGAAACGTGGCACCTGCATTGGTTAGCCCAAAAGGCATTTTGCAATAAGCATAGGTACCCTACTTAGTAGTAAATGCAGTATTGTATTGGTCTGATTCTTGGACTAAAACTTGATTGTAGCCTGAATACCCATCCAAGAATGAAAATCTTTCTGAGCCGCTGACCTTTTGGAGAATCTACTCCATGGAGGGAGGGGGATAATGATCCTTGAGGGAGGCTCTATTGAGGTCCCTAAAGTCTACACATAGTCTGATTTCCCCATTCTTCTTCCTTATAGGGACAAGGTTGGCCACCCAGGAGGAGTGCTTGATAGGGAAGATGATATTGGCTTCTATGAGCTTGGTCAACTCCTGCCTCATTAGTGGTTCAATCTTGGGGTTTATTGGCCTTTGCTTTTGTCTAATTGGCTTTGCATCCGAGTTTAGCTCTATAGTATGCTGGGCTAAGCTAGGGTCAAAACCCTTCAAATCTTCATAGGTCCAAGCAACTATGTCATCTTATTTTTGACAAAGCTCAACAAAAGTCTCTTGTTCAGTTGAGGAACATAGCTTTCCCAAGTTTAGAGACCTACCCTCGACAACAACAACTGGTTTGTAATGACCCTTCTTTGCAGCCAAGTTCATCTTCTTCTTCAATTGATCATCCGAGTTGAAAATGCCCTCCAAGGTAACTAGACCTTTAGGCAACTTGTTGGAGTTGAGCTGCATGATTTGATCTCCATACTGGTCTTGCAGCTTAGACTAATTTTTAGCAGAGAACTTTGCTTCATTTTGCAAGAAGTTAACAATTTGTTGATCACTTTCGAACACCTACCAATTTACCTGATTGTCTAGGACAGCAGGCCTCACAACAAGCCTGATGTGTTGTTCCATCTCACTTGCAACATGCGCTAGTATGTCGAATTGAGCACCAACCGTTGCAAGCCTATTAGCATGCTTGTTCTGATTTCTAGGAATACTCTGGATGTTGAAGGCCTCGAATCCTTCAATCAAGTCCCAAACCCTATGTTTGTATGATTTGAGCAAGTTGTTCTTTGTTATACTTTGAGCTCAGATGTGATTAACAACCAATTCGCTATCTCCAAATACTTGCAAAGATCCAATCTTTCTATTTTGTGCAAGTTGGAGGCCTTGGATCAATGCTTCATACTCAGCGACATTGTTGGTGCAACCAAATTGAAGCCTAAAAGAGAAGAAGCATTTCTCCTTCTCAGGAGAAACAAGCATCACACCGGCACATGCACCATTCTTGTTTCTTGAAACATCAAAAAATATGCTCCATAACCCCTCTGAATCTCCTTGTGCCTTGATGAGGTTAGGGATAGGAGAATCCTCCTCATGGATACAATAGGTGCCAAGCCCAGTCTCTTCATTCTCAGCTAATGGATCAAACTGAAAAGCATTGGCCCATTCGTCCAACAAACAATCAGGGACCTCTTGCAAAAGAGTAGCAGGTTCACGGATAGTACACTCCTCCCCCTCTTTGTGCAAAGTGCAATTCATGTTTATAGGGTTGGGAGTGTAGGGCTCAATGTGGTTTTGTGCAATGGGTTTTGCCCTTATGGTAACCTTGGTACCATACCTTGTTCGAAACAACACGTGGGACCAATCAGAAGACAGGTACCCACCTATCTTGGCGGTGAAGTCTCTAGACAGGTAGATGGCAAAGAAGGCAGGGAGGTCGATGATTGATACGTCTTGCAAGACAGTGCAACCAGGGCATGCATGCAAGGTTAACTTCAAATTTTTAACAAACCCTATTGTCTTAATAGAAGTGCCATCCAATTGGACCACTCCCTTAGTCACAGGTTCATATTCTATGCCAAGAAGATCAGCTACCTTCTTAGGCATGACTGAGCTACTAGAACCTGAATCTATCATGCAGTTGTGAACTAAGATATCTCCTATGATTAAAGAGAGATAGAAAGGGGCAGGCTTGTTGATCTTGCTTGAATCTTCCTCCTCTGTGGGTTGCACCAAACTGGTGGAAACTACCTTTCTGCTGATTGCTGCCTCATCACCTGACTGGTTGATGTCCTTCAGTGCCTCCTTAAGCAAATCCCTTAGAGATGGGATGGAAAGGGCCTCCCACATAGTGACATTGAGGTTGGCCTTCTTCATCTGATCTACTATGTTGAAAGGAACACCAGCTGATTTTAGAGGCCCCTTTGAGGCTACGAGGTATACCTTTGCTCTTTGGACAACTTGGGCCTCCTCCTGCCTCTTGCTCCCTTGCATGGTATTTTGGCTTGTATCCTGGACAGCTACATTGGGCGTTGGAGCTTGGGCTGATGTTGAAGGTGAGGCAGCCTCCATGGCTCTCTTCTTTGACCTTGTATATTGTAGGATAGACTCACCGTTTGTTTGGTTCATACCACAGAACTTTGCCTCCTGCCAATTGACAAAGGTAGAATCTCCTTGCAAGTAAGCCTGGGTGCCAACACTAGGTTGATTTGGGTCATATTGCTGGCCAGAGGTGGTTGGCTCATCCTGCACCACTAAAGCTTGGACAAACGCTCCATTTTGGCATGCACCTTGGTTGTGTGGCTGATTGCATGGTTGTGTTGTGACGTTTTCACACATCGCCCCATTGCAAATGGGGACCCATGTTTTTTTTTTTGCTTTTTAGGGTTTGTTTTCTAGGTCTTTTAGGGTTTTGTTAGTTAGCCTTTGCATTTTGAGTGCTGTCAGGGAGATCAATAGGATAGTAAGTCCGGCTGGAGTGAAGTCCTGATCCTGAAATTTGGCTAAGTCTGAAAGTCCTGATCCTGAAATTTGGCTAAGTCTGGAATCTCCTGATCCTGAAATTTGACTAAGTCTAGAAACTGAAAAACCTCAAAAAACTAGATTTTGCAATATAACTCCTGGAGGTCTGAAACTGTATATGGTGAAAATGGATAACAAATAACAACAATATTGAAAGACTAAAATGGATTCAACCACCAAACCCTAGCCTAACAATGAACAAAGATCCACCATAACATATGAAGATAACCTAAGACAATGCAAAATAACTCAAAATCATAAAGATTATACCATCACATGTCCAATAGGGTTTTGATCTCCATTCTTCCTATCTCCATTGATCTTGCTTGATATACTTGCTCTCAGATTTTTGTATGCACAAGAGCTCAACAAAGAACAGAATGTGGTTGCAAGTGAAATTGTAGTGTCGCCAATTGATCCAGTAGTTAGGGTTTGACAATGAAAAAAGCATCTCCTTAAATAGAAGACACAATAAGAAATGGAGGGTTAAGATTGAGAGGTGTAAAAAGAGAGGTCGGCTAGGATTAGAGGGTAGGTAGAGGAAATAGTAAAATAATGAAAGAGGTAGGTAGTGTATGAATTAAGAGATGAATGACATGTGTCATGTGTAGAAAAGGATAATGAATTAATTAAATAAATAAAGATTTATTTAATTAATAGAAGAAGTAGGATAATTAAATAAATAAAATATTTATTTAATTTAGGAAAGGGATAATTTAAATAAATAAATGTATTTATTTAAATGAGAAATAAGGCTAGAAGAGGATAAATGAATTAATTAAATAAATAAAAATTTATTTAATTAATAGAAGAATTAGGCTTAGATAATTAAATAAATAAAATATTTATTTAATTAGACATGACAATTTTGAGTGTCTACATTTTGCCCCTCTTTGAGACAATGCGGCTTGTCGCGTTGTTTCAAAGAAGATAAGATGAACTGATACAGAGTTGCCCCAGGATAAGGAATTATATGCCCCCTCGAGAGATTGGATGAAAATGTCTGAAAAGATTGCAGACAATCTCTCGATAAGAAAGATGGGATAGAATGGACTGATCGGATAGAGTGACAAAGTCACGGGATGAAGAATACTGACTCGGGAAATGAGGGCGAGGGCTAGGGTAGGCTATAAGATAGACCACGGGCAAAAGACATCCTCATTGTCATCCACACCCTTAGAAGATCACAGTGCAGAGCGAGAAAAGAGCAGCAGCAGTCAGCAGCGATGGCATTCATTCATAGATTCGACCGTGTTCGCCGATTCCAACGACCAGCCGATGCAAGAGAGCCGGTAAGTACCCGAAAACCTCCTTGTACTTTCACGCATTTCGAGTTTTGTCATAAATGCATGTTTAGGAGCAATAAATGCGCTAGGAATAGGATAGTTGAAAAGTGCAAAAACGCGCAACCGCGTCTGTGTCAATTCCAGGCGCGTCTGTGTCCAACAGGCGCGTCTGTGTCGGGTCCAGGCGCGTCTGTGCCTGAAACCGCGTTTGTGTTGAATGCGGACGCGTTTGTGAAATGTAGCAGCGTATGTGCTTTATAGGAGCGTTTATGTCATGTAGGGACGTCTGTGTTCCCTGGTCGTGTTTGTGTCTGGCATAGGCACGTTTGTGTTCAGAAAGCGCGTCTGTGTAGCAGAAGCGCGTTTGTGTAGTCTATAAGCGCGTTTATGAGTTAAAAGCGCGTGTGTGTGTTAAAAGTGCGTTTGTGTGTTTAAATGCATGGTTTTAGTCTTTTAGGTCAAATCGGCAGTTCTGTGATGAACATACGCTGTCGATTGGATAAGCTGCTGAGAGGATACACTCAAGCAGGTCCTCTAGGAAGATTAGGATAGATCAAGGCACTTCGTGATGAACAGGGAGCACCAGGATAGGCAGCACTTTGTGATGAACAGGGAGTGCGAATGTGAGTGACACTTTGTGATGAACAGGAAATGTCACCCACGTAGTACTTTGTGATGAACAGGGAGCACTACTTAGGGTAGATAGCAACACTTTGTGATGAACAGTGAGTGTCACTAAGATAGATAACCAGATGCATTTAGGTAGCAAGTAGCATTTTGTGATAAACAGTGAATGCCACGATAACTGACAAGATTGATTGTGTGACTGCAGGAGTATTTGCTGATGTTAGAGTCACGGGAGAGATTCCCGTCGACTCAGAGACTGCGACCAGAGTTGTCGATCCAGGACATGATATCCATTGAGGAGATGGGCCTTACACATGTGCTCTATGTGCCTGAGTTTCGGGCAAACATGGGGTTGCTGACTGCGTTGGCCGAGAGATGGCACTCGGAGACGTGCACGTTTCACCTGCCGATGGGTGAGATGACAGTGACATTAGAGGATGTCTACAGGATACTGCATATCCCCATTGATGGAGAGTTGATTCCCTATGACCGTGACGGTGACAGGGA
>NC_081410.1:322734118-322811618 GCF_030272615.1 Cryptomeria japonica
TATGATCAACTAGATAAACCATACAAAGAGGACGAGCCTGCTTATAAAGGCAAGGCCATATAGATATGTGAGAACATGAAAATGACATGTGGCCCAATAAGAAACAATGGTAGGTGAGGGTAGGTAGGAGAAATAATAAAATATTCCATAAAAGGTGGAATGCAACAAGATAAGACCGCAACAGATGGAACTTCTCCTACAAGCAACTTCCCCATATGCACACTTCTCTAAGTGTCTCATATGAAAACTACTATGAGATGCTTAATCCTAATTCAACTTAAGTAAAGTGTAATTATGAAACATAATTTCCACCAACACCCCCCTTAAGTGCAACTTAGGGGAATATAGACTCAAGCTAACAATGCAAGATGGGTCTAGGCTACTAGGCCATGTTAGGTATCCATGTACATATGTCAATGCAATCAAAGAAATGCAATCTCTCACAAATGGAGAAAGGAATAAAAATTGGTGGGAAAAAACTCCCCCCCAAAAGAGAGATGAAAATGCAAAGAAATTCTCAAAGAAAATGGGCAAAACCTCAAGACAGGAAAAATTCCCCCCATAAGAGAGGAAGGAGAAGTCATCTAACCACCCCCCCAAATGAAATAGCTTGCACCCCCAAGAGAGCTTCCAACTGATAAAACTTACTCTTGGTGAAGCATTTGGTGAAGATGTTTGCAACCTACTCTATTTTAGGAAAATACTGCAAATCAATGACCCTCTCCTAAATTAGCTCCCTAATGTAGTGTATGTGGATCTTGATGTGTTTGGTCCACTGATGTTGGACCAGGTTCTTTGAGATTTGAATGGCACTCTAATTTTTTCAATGAAGTAGTGTAGATTATGGAGAGGTGAAACCAAACTCTATTAGAATATGTTGAATCCAAATAGCCTCAGTAGCTACATTAACAACCCCTCGATACTCAGCCTCAGTCAAAGAGAGAGAAATAACATGGTGCTTCTAGCTCTGCCAACAAATGGGGTCAACCTGTTAGAACATATCTTTGCAAAATATTTTGTGCTATTTATTTGATGTTTTTATATGTACATTTTCATCATAAGAGCATTTACTATTGGATTGAATATGTAGGAAGTATGTTGCAATATCAGAAGGATCCTATCGTGACCTATTTTCAAAATTGAACAAGTACCACTAGAACATGCTAAGGGTTGGCACTAAATAGGGACTACATGAGGAAGTTTCATCATATTGGATCCTTATAAAGACATTCTTTGGGCCTATGTGATAGACTCCACCATCTATTAGTATGTATGAAGTTTCCATCGAGGGTTTCAAGTGTAAATAATATATGAAGAGGAGCTTATTCAACACAATTATCAAATTTGAGCTATTAGTGTAAGTCACCCCAACAAGACCGACTAGCCGAAATAATAAAAGAACCTATCAATGTAACATAGACCAACCATTCCAAAGGAGAACCAAAAGAAGGTGCAGAAGGAGGGTTTCATCGGTGTAACATTCACTATTAGGGGTATGACAAAATGTTATGCCGATAGCCGATGAGGTTATCGCTATAACTTACACTGATGGAAAAAAATGCAAAGTAGAGGTTGGCAATGTCATCGGGTCATCAAAAAATGTCATTTCATACTACCCTGATACCTGATGGGCTAGGTGACAAAGGTGGTGTCTTCGGCATGACTTACTCCGATGAGGTAATACCAAAAGGTGGAAAATACTAAGTCGTTGGGATAACTTAAACCATCAGTGAAAGGTGCTTTAGGTTACATCGATACTTGATGAGAAGGACAAGTCGAGCATGGAGAAGGAGACTTAATTAGGATGACTTACACCGATCAAAGACCAAGTCATTAGGATATTATCACCTCATCGGAAGGGGAGATTTATGCTATGCTGATACCCGCTGAAAAAACCAAGATAGGTATGAATGAGGAGATCTCATTGGGGAAATATATGTCGATAGACCGGAGGAATAAAAGGACACATAAGTGTGAAGGCAATGGCATTGGGTCATCAGAGAAACATAAAGTAAGTTGTACCGATGCCCGATAAGGTGACCCAATGTAGCAAGCTAGATGTGGACCATGAAGGAGGACTCATCGGGATATCTAAAACCATCGGAGTAGTGTCTTTGGTGTTATGCCGATACCTGATGGACAAAATTCCATGGAGGAATAGAAAGAGGGTACATTGGGATGACCTATACCGATGAGATATAAAGGTAAAGACAAAGCTTAGACAGAAGGAAGAGCCATTGGGGAAGTTATAACCATCAAAATTATAATAAATGAGCTATACTAATACCCAATGGAGTGATCAATAAGACCTATGCTGATGAAAAGGATGGGTGGTGCCAAGTGATTGAATTATCGGGAGGAGTTATGATGACTAGCCATTTCAAAATATGATCTTAATGAATCCACCAACCATTATTAAATACAAGCAATAGATAGGTCTATGTTTACACAAGGCAAATTAAAACATCATTTCAATTGAGTAAATGCCCTTGAAGCATTAAATCTATATATAGAAGCTGATATAAGGAATTGGCATAGCAAACTGAAGTAGATAGAGATATTGGAGCAAAATTAAGCTACAAAATTTTGAATTTCAGTTAAGCTTGAGGTATTTAGACATGGAGGGCTTTAGCTCAAAAGGAAAAAGAAAGGTCACCGAGGTTTCTAAGAGTGCCTCAAAGAAATCTAAAGGTGGAGAGGGTGCACAAAGGCAAAAATTAAATCAAGACATGATTGATCAAATGAGCTCACCAGGAGCTAAATCCTAGAGATCTAAGGTTAACCTTCCCGTCCCTGACTAGTTAGAAAATGATTTCAAGGAGATTGGTGATGTTTGGACCAGGATTAGAGGTCATGAGTTGTTATTGCAATATTATTCAAGGAGGAGTAAATTGACCCCAATATCAAACCCATGGATAACTGGATTGGGTAAACTTGTGGTTTCTAAAGTCTTTGTGAATGTCCAGTTGATTAAAACATTGGCTAGGGCTTACAATGCCACAGAAAGATGTATTCAATTGATGAATGGCAAAGCATTCATTTGCCTTTCAGTGGCCACCATTCAGGAGGTTTTTGGTCTTGGTCTCAAATTTGACGTGCCTCTATCTTTTGAAAAAATAGAAGAGTATACAAAGATGGAAACTGTATACAATGGGTGGAATTTGGCCATGCATAAGGCTGAGAAAGGAAATCTGATAGATGAAGATGGGCTCCCATTTGACATCAACATTTTTAGGCAATATCTGTAGTGTACATATATGGCATGCAAACAAGTGGGGGGAGTTGAAGTTTTGGATGTAGCTCGGGTAGGGCCTTTGGTACTTGCTATTGAAACATAGATGCATGAGCTGAGACAATTCAACTATGCTACTTATTTGTTGACAAGATGCATGAGGGTTTCTTAAGCCTTCATAATAACCCTGAGAAATCTTTTAAGTTTTAATCTTTGTTAATGCATATTGTCTTGTTTTATGGATGACTTAGGGGGTTGTGGCTTGAGGAATTAAAGCTAAATGTTCGTGGAAAGGATGGACAGGAGTAGTCTGTTCAATTATGGGTGTCACTATGGGATTCTTGGTTCATGAGATTCACTATATCAAATTTGAGGAATTTTTTGTGCAGCCTTTATACAAAATTTTTGGAGTCTCTTTTGATGGGTCATTTTCAGAAGAAATCAAAAGATTCCTTAGACCCCATGAACATGGCGATACTAGGGTGAATCACAATTGGGGTGACTGGTATGTATGTTAGGACTTCACATATGTTAAGAGTTTTTGGATTCAAAGGAGCTCCTTATGTGCTACTGAAGCCTACACCTGACAGAATTGCCTACCTAGAGATTGTAAGGAAAATGAGTGTCTCAAATGCAATGCATTTTGGGGGTGCCCACAAGCAAGTTTTCTTGCCTGAGACTTTACATTTTGGTGATTTCACTATTGTATCTACAAGGGAATATGAAATAATTACCAAGATGTTAATAGAAGATTATAACCTCTATGAGCACACAAGCCAAAAGAATTATGACCCAGAGGGTTATATCCACCAAAGAAGAAAAGGGCAAAATCTAGGCGATTATTTTCATGAGCACGTTGAAGCCTAGGATATCTTTAGGAGAAAGGAATCTGAGGAGGCTATGCAGATCATTCAAGATCTGAACCAGAAACTGGAAGAAAAAAGACAAAGACTGTAGGAGATGGGAGAAGAAGAAGAAGTTGAGAGTGAGTCAAGTGAGAATGAGGCCATTTCAATATTCAAGAGGCCTAAAGGGAGGAGTCTGCAACATAGGACATAACTATTGCAAGGATGCATGAAGACATAGATTTTAGGTTAGAGGAGCATACCTCTTTTGTGTCTGATGATGAGTTCATCAAATCAAGGGAATTCGAGTCCTTCCTGTATCATTTCAAAGGAAAAAGGATAAGAGAAGCAATGCCTGATATAACACCAAAAAATGAGGTAGAGATGCTTAGAAGACTAAAGGCTGATATCAATGCAGAAGTAGAAGGCATGACCCCTCAAAGGGGAAGGAAACTACTAGTAGAGGCAGAATTATCCTCTTTCTAGGCTAGGATCTTAGTGCATCCTTTATTTTTGATAGCCTATTGCATTCAGAGAAGAAGGACTTCAAGTTAGACATTCAGGGCTTGAATGATATCTTCATTGGATCAAGATATGATCCAAATGATGAGGCTATGCATTTGTGGGCCCCTTATCCCGCAAATAAGAGGTCCAAGATCATAGATGTAGACAAGGCTTTGGACACATGATAAATTTGAAGGTTGGTGAAGTTGATCCCATGGTCACGATAGATATGGGAGTTGATATTTCAAAACTAAACAAAGCATAGATGAAGATGTTGGTGAAAGAAGGAGGAAAGTATAAAGCATTGTATGAGGAACTTTTGAGAAGTAGGGGCCAACCTGTACCCCAGATAGCGGATGAATCCAAACTGAAAAAGAAGTGTGAATAATTGCACAAGGAAAGAAAAATATTGAAGGAAAGAATGCAGAGCATAAGGAAAGACACAACATGTGTCTTATTGTCAAAATGATTTGAAAATCTACAAAAGATGCTGGAGGAATTCTGGACTGTCTACTAGAGAAACATGGACAACACAGTGTCACATAAGAGGATCCTTGATAGGTTAAACATGCTACTGCTGAATCAGACACTAAGTGACAAAAGGATCAATAAGGTCAAAAAACTAATTGACACTCATCAAGGATTCATAGCAGAGTTGGATATTGAATATGAGGAATGTAAAGGGATTGTTAATCATGGATTTCCAGGCATGGTAGATGATATAGGGGTTATGAAGGATAAACACCAGTGGATTACCGAATAGAGATCTATACTCAGTTTAGCCCTTAGCATTGCCCATGTGTCTGCATTGGATATGAATGAAATAGGGGAACGGGTTGAAAGTTTTGTTATAGTAGAGATAATGGTCAGAGACATTATCTTCAACACCTGCACATATAAAGATGAAAAATATCTTTGGTATATCTACAAATGTGGTCAGTGGCTAGATGGAAAGAGCTAGTCTATGTCATTTTAATGTTTTTGATTTATAGCAGTTAAGAGGAAATGTTAGGATTCTGTTAGTTTTAGTTTGTATTAATGAAAGGGTGTGTCCTTTCATTCATCTATTTTGAGTCATATATATAGAGAGAGTCATTTTTTTTTTGGGGGGGGGTAGAACGACAAGAAAATTGTTATTTTTCAAAATGGTCTATTGGAATGAGTAGTGTTATGTAAAGCAAATGTATCATGAAGTATTTGTGAGTCAACAGTTTTTGTACACCCATTGTTCAAAGAAATTAATATACAAGATTTACTATTTTTTATCTTTATATTGTTTCATATTATATGATGTTGATGGGTTAAAATCCCTTGGATAAATCTGAATAAGGTTTGTTGTAGTGTTTTATCACTTGTTGTTATACAGATAACATAATTGTTTTTGTTTATCTTATAACATACATTGAAGTCATTGCAGTGACAGTCTTGCATACTTGTGAGTTTTCTCAAACTGTCTCTAAGGACCACAAATATTTGTCTATTAAATAACATGTAAATTGTCAGATGAGGCACTGATCTGTTGTTAGTTATCTATGAATAAATTTTGGTCTACACAAAGTCCTCACTAGAGAAAAATATTACTAGTTTCTATTAGCTTTGTTCTTTCATAATTACTCAAGGTTCCAACAATACTCTTCTACGAGCTTTGTTCATTATCATTAAAACTCAAGTTTTCTAGATTAAAATAAGTTAAAAGCATATCATAAAGCATAGTTGCAAGAAACAGTTTGCAATTCCTGTAAACAACTAGATTCAATAATTTAAATTCACTATAAAGAAATCTCTTTATGCTTTGGAGATTGGGGTATACCCACCTAAGGTCTAGTGGAGCCTAAAGTGCAGAGGAATTTGGTCTTTGACCATTTCTGTTTGTTGGCCAAGGTTGATTGGATCAGTTAGGGATTTGACAAGTCCCTTTGATTTCCAATCTATGGTTTTGGGAACCAACACAACCAAGATGAAAGTTGTAACCTGAAATGGACTAACGATCATCAAGATTGCTAGCCTAATCTGAGTATTTGTAACCAACCAAGAGTAGTATTGTGCCTATGGTATAGTGAATCATAAAGTGATGTGTACCCTGTATGTAGTGCAAGATGCTTTTGGTGGCTTTCCAATGAAGCTAATGTGATTCTTGCATAAAGCATGAAACCATGCCAACCACAAAGGAAATATCAGGGCATGTGTGAGTCAAGTAGATGAGACTTCTAATGATACAATGTGGCATCAATAAGTGGAGTGGAACACTTAGCCTCAAGCTTGACTCCTAAAAGAAAGGGATTTGATGTAGGCTTACAATCAGCCATGTGGAATTATGAAAGAAGATCAAGATCATACTTGGGTTGCACAAGTGTAATCCTCGAAGATGACTATGAAATATCTATCCTAAGAAAATAATGTAAAAATCCCAAGTCAGTCATAGAAAATCGCTCATTTAAAGCAGATTTGACACTGCCAATGATGGATGAGGTGCTCCCCATAATGATCAAGTCATCAGCATAGAGCACAAGAATCAAGTCCAAGTCATTTTTCTACAAAATGTAGATATTTGGATCAAACTGACACATAGTGAATCCTATGAAGAGAAAAAAGGATTCCATCTTGGCATACTAAGCCCTAGGGGTCTACTTGAGGCTATAGATAGACTTCCTCAATCAAAAAACCAATGAAACATCTTTAATGAGTCCCTGCAACTACTCCATGTAACTCTCCTCTTTGAGATCCCTATGAAGAAATTCTTTCTTTACATCCATCTAGTGTACAACCCAACCATGAGCTATGATAATAGAAAGTGTCAAGCAAATGGAGTTCATGTTAGCTATGGGTGCAAATGTCTCAGTATAGTTAACATTTGGAACCTGTGAGAAACCTTTCACAACAAGCCAAGCCTTATACTTATCCACAATATAATTTACTGCAAATGTGGTCCAATAGATCCTCTTACATCGAACCATCTTTCTTCCCTTCAGGAGAGGTACTAACTCCCAAGTGTTGTTCCTTATAAAGGTGACATTCCTAAATTTAACTACACATGAATTTTCATATTTGAGCCAAAAATATTGGTCATTCTGGATTTCATTTTGTCCTATGTCAAGGTTCAAGGTATAGGGTTTAGGGTTTGTGAATATCTAACTAAGTCTTGTGAAGAAAAAACCCTTACCTTGTTATATTTTGTCGTTACCTTTTTTCCACTTAAGCCAAGGGTCGGTTACCATTGGTGGGGCCATTAAACTTCCTAAGCATTAAGTCATTTTTCAGCGGGCCCCTTACATTTTTGTAAGTTAAAAAATTCTAAGTATTTCGGCTGGTGGATAAAGGTAGTTTAAATCCGATGGTCCACGCTTCCCCGTGGATGAAAATATAGGGAATATAAAGACCGCAACAACACGGTATGATGCCACGTGTCTTTGGTGGAGAGGGGAAAGCCGGCGATTTGAATTTTCAAGACCTCATGTTACCGGTTCTCAGGAGGTAAAGATCGGTTTATGAATGGCCCTATCAATTAGCACATGTTTCAAATTGACGGTGATGTTATGATCTGAGCGAAAAAGTGTTCAATTTTTAATTCACAAAGGTTAGCGGACACTATAGTTACACAGTAAAATGTGAAGACATCTGATGGCCCTCATATCCCCAGGATACAAGTTGCAAAAAGGTTATGGAACATGGCATCACGAGATGATTCCACGTGTCCTAGGCTAACCAGGAAAACCGATGGTGGGGCCATTGACAACGTTGGGTTAAGAGATGATATGGTGATGATATGTCATGGGTTTAATGGATCCAGAAACCCTGATGGAAGGTCAATTGCCACATTGACCATTAAAAATCATTTGATTTGCCACGCTGGGTAGGATTTGTGGTTGAGTTTCAAATTGATTTTTAAAAAAAGTTCATTGAATGTATTGGTTGTCACCCACACGGGAAGATAGGATGAACAGAATGCAAGCTTGTCGACTTAGAATAGATAGCAACAAGTTGAAAAAAAAAGTTAATGTCGACTCATCCGTGAGGGAGCTTGTGGAATTTTTTGTTGAGTCAAAGATTGATTAGACAAGCAAGGATGATGTCTTAGAGGCATGAAAGGATTGTAATAACATCGAAGTTGGATATGAAGGATCACGGGTTCCCTGATGAAATCAGAGATTTCTTATAGACAGGGATTCTTAAGAAGAAAATTGTACACTCAAGGAGGAATAGATCAAAACAAAATCACTCACGCAAGGTGAGCTTATGTATGAGGTAGCGGATTGCTATCCTAGAGGTGAAAGTGACCTAGGTTTGTAGGCATGATTGCTGGAATCCACAGCTGGCAGGATGATGAGAAAATATTAGGAAGATGATTCTTCACATGAATGAGCACTGCCATTTTGAATTGAACTTTGGTTATAAATTTAGTTGGGTGATTATATATGGGTAGAAAAGGATACAAACTTATTCATTTTCTGAGAGCGGTGTTTCATTAGTAAAGAAGATTGTGTTTGAACAGGATTATGCATGCAGTCGTTGCATATTTTTTTGATGTTGGATGGATGTTTTTTCTCTAATATGAGGTTGCTCATTGTTAGAAGGGTTGTGAAAGTTTAGAGGATTGTTAGAGGGGGTGTGAAAACCTTTTATTATCAAAAAAATCCACCCATGACATATTCTTTGTTCTTACTCTGCCAATTGTTGGTAGAGTGTTTAAGGAAGGATCCAGCAAGGAACTGAAAGAAGGATTTGTTTGAGTAAGGAATGGTACCCAGTCATCTCTACAATGACATGGAAGTTGCAATGCCTTCTCAACATATTATGTTTTCCCTCAAGCTCCTCTTTCCACTTCCTCTATTTTGCGGGTGATTTTACTTCTTGCCAGGATTTGGTTTCTTTTCGAGAAGGGAAACACTATGTAGAGAAGACTGGGCATCTCAGGGTCCATCTGAAGGTGTCAGGGTGATATCGGCATGGCTCAAGAATTTTTGTGTCTATCGATAATTAGTTGAATATTTTGGTTCCACTTCATCTTGGGTACCAACATATGGATAAGAAATATTTTGTAACAGAATTGCATACAACCTCCTTGGCATAATTTTCTAGTGACATGTGTCCTTAGGCCTAAAGCTTGTTGCTCCCTTGTTTTCTATAAAAGGGAATTCAAGGCCATAAGATAGAGGTCCAAAATCTTTGAAGAGGGTCTCTTTAGGTAGGTCTGATCAACAGGATTAGGTTACATTTTTTGGGAAGTCATGGGAAAATTGCAGGAATTGTAATGTTATTTGGCAGAGAAAAAGTACAAAATAGTTACCAGTTTCATATTCCAAGTGGGTTATTTTGTAAATGAAATGTTTTTTGTTATCTGATAGAAGATATCTTATGAGATCAATACATATACATTTTCAAATCCTTCCTCTCTTGTGTATGACTTTGTTTTCTTTTCAGTTAATGGAATCAAGGGTTTCATTTACTTATTGTATTGTTATGATGTATGTAGTTTTCCATTCTATGCTTTAATCCAAGGGGTTAATTAAAATGCTTGAATGAAATTACAGAGAGATAAAGCTTGTGCCAGGATTTGATAAGTAGTTCGGGTAAGAAATTGCAGATAGAACAATATTGTAAGGCATTATTGTTTAAGATCAAATCATTTGTTAGATAAGTTTCTATCATATTTCCATAATATTTCAGAGACTTTGTAGCCCAATGGATAAGGCACTGGTATTTGCTAGAAGATGTCGATAGGTTTTTCAGTTTCTTGTCTATTTTATTTGTGATTTATCATAAATCTTTTGAATATCAGAACATCATTTCTAAGTTTTCATGTATGTTTGAGTTGTCCTACCCATCTCATGCTCCAGTTAGGTCAAGGATCACTAAAGGATTTTCCATCCTGGAGAATTCTCCCTTTCTGTCAAGCCCTTTTATGAGATAACCTGCTTTGTTTCAGTGAATTTATGAGTGTGGTGAAGAGATAAAGAAGTTCACTAAAGGGATTACCCTCCCGGGTCTTGCAGAGCCCAAAGTGTAGAAGGATTTGCAGAAATCCTTATCGTAGTTGGTCCAAGATTGAAGGATATTGAGAGTTGGAAGTGGCTTTCCATAGGTATTCAGAGGAATCAGTTTGGTCTCTACCTTCTAGTAGTGTAAACCCATTTTCGGGAACCAACAAAAATGGTGACTCTGCTGGGGAAATAGTTTTATGGAATCTCTGGAAAAGAAATTAAGTTGTCTGTTGTATAGAGTTTTCCATGTCTTCCTATGATTTGATAGTTGATCTTGGCTCCCACGTCACATGACCCAAATCTTTTACCTCATAGAGTGATGAGTTTCTTAACTTGTCCCTTGTCAGTTTGAGTCAATTCTCATAAATGTTGCCGAAGAATCTGTTGTAGTTCATCTTTTGATATAAGCTTTATCTAGATCTATCCATTTTTCAATATTATTTCATAATACCTCATAAGTTGTGAGTAGCAAATTTGAGATATCTGCACCAGTGTACATTGTTTGAAGAAGAACTAGGAAGAACCAAATAATTTGCAGAAGAGATGAAACAGGTTTGCACTCTTATGATGAAGTACCCTGATAAGTTGAGGATGGAATCCATATGATGCCATATGCCATATGATGATAAGGAGGTGTTGCAGTGCCGGTTGGGAGACACATTTGACCTATGAAGAAATTATAGTTGTTCAAATATATGTCCTACTCAAGGAGGTGGCGGCTCTGTTAGAGATCAATGTTAAAATTTTAAAGAATGGAAGGTGATTTTTCAAATTCCCAATTATAGATAGCAGCTTCTACAAACTTCAGGTATTTTTTAAAAAATTATCTAAAATATTTTTAAGTGTTCCCTTTGAGTGATCTCAGCCTTGAATTAGGGAAAAGATAAAATCAGTCTCACCTTACTTTTGGATTTCTTCATTGCATTATTTGAAAGAAGTATATTGTAGGATTTATGTTTCAAGTGTGAAGATCTCAGCATTTTATTTTAAAGTGCATATTTTAAAGTTCTGGGATCTTGTGTTTCAAAGGAATTGTAATAAATAATGTCAAAGATGTTTGAATCTTTGCACCCACATATGAGTTCCTATACAACCACATCCTATGGGTTGTCATGGTTATGTAATAGAAGAGGTATTAGTGTTCAAAGGTATTTAGCTCTTGATTTCAGCCACATGCATGACTCCCCAACTATTATACCACCTAATATTAGGAAGGAGATTCCAAAGTTTAGTGGTTCAGATTTTGAGTCTGTTGAAAAATATCTGCAGGAGTTTTCAGATTTCATGGTAGATTTTGACATAATATAGAAAAGTGTTTTCATGAAGCTTTTTGTCCAATCTTTGCAAGAAGATGCCAAAGATTGGTTTTCTTATTTACCAAAATGTTATATCTCTTCATGGGATGAACAAAAGGCAGTATTCATGGAACAGTTTTGTGAAAGAGTTGATCTAGGTCTAGTTATGAAGAGATTCATGAATATTCAAAAAGAAGAAGATGAGTTAGTCCCAATTTCCAATCTCAGATTTGCAAAAACATTGGCTAATATTCCTAGTAGCTATAAGCCAAATGATGCAGTATGTTTGATTGTTTACTTGGCTACATTTGATGAGGAAATGAGTTATTTGTTGAGAGACAAAGATCCTAAAACCATGTAGCAAGATTATAGGACCGCAATGGACATTGAGAACAACTTGAAATATGGAATCCCAAGGGGTTACTTATCTGCAAGAGTGTGTTGTCCTAAGATACTAGATATCCAAGAAAGGTGTGAATCAAGAGATAAAAATCAATGTCAAAGTATTTGCATCCCTGTAGATTACATTAACCCCATTATAACAAATGTTTTGAACAACAATATAAGTGAAGAGAACCTGCCTTAGACAGTGGTTATTCCTCATGTCAGTGAAGAGAAGGTTAGTAAGAAATTATGTGATATAGTTGATACAGAGATGGAGATGACGTCAGTCACTTCACCAAATGATAGAAATAATATTTATTCCAGGAAGGAAATCCCACAAGGGATTGATCTGTAATCTTGTGTTTCAGGTAAATCCAAAAGTGTGTATGAATAATTGGAAAGTTGTACGTCTGATGAAAATGCAAGTATGCAGGATTTTAATGATATGAATTCAGTCTCTCAATCAGTTATCTATGATAACGGAAATTCAAATGATGAGATGCCACCATTTTTGGTTGAAAATGTTTGTGAGATAGAAAGTTATGTGGTGTGTTCAAATTATGAAAGTATGTTGCATGTTGTGTCTAGGCCACAGGGATGCATCCAAAGTAATGTGCATGAAGAGTTGGCTGAAGTGCGTGTCCTTGAAAATAATGTTTTGAATAGTTACAAACCAATTGTTCCATTACAAATAGTTCTGTATGAAAGGAATCATAAATTAATGAATAGTAAGGAAATTATATCAGACAAGTTTATGGATCAGCCATATAGTGAATCTCCTTTGTGTGAGGAGTTTGCTTCATGTGAAGAATTCAGGATTGAAGAAGATGGAATAGGTTATGTTGAAACCTGTTATCCTGATGATTTTGAGGATATCTTTAAAACTGATTTAGAAATATTTGTGATTAGTGAATATGAGGGTGGTTTGTCTTTTGGTGTTACAAATGATGACATTGAATATGAGAGTGTGGAGTTCATTGATATTGACCAAGGCTGTGAAATGGATGAAGAAGATTGTTGCCTTGTTGCTCCATGTGACACTTTAAAACCAGATTTGGAATATTTTGTTGTGCATGAGGATAGTTTTGTGGAGAAGGTGAATGATGATGCTTCTTCATCATACAGTGATCCAGGTGTACAAAAAAGTGATCAAGAATCAATGACTATGTCAATGGGAAATAAAATTAAATTACAATGGTTTTCAAATGTTGATTTTCAGATATAGATATTTGTAAACTAGTTGTTATGTTGGATGGACCAGCATATGAGATCATTTCCTTTGATATTTGTAATGACTTTGTATTATGTTTGCAAGAATTTTTCAATGATAAATATGTTATGAAGATGCAAACAGATGGAGAGACAAATTTCCATGATGCTAATTGCAAAACAGAGTATGAATTTATTCACTTCCCTTTTCAGCTTGATGGGACTATCATGAAACTTGTTGAATATTGTTATCAACATATTTTTATTTCAGACATTGAGCATAGGTTTTTCTTATTTCAGGCAATGCCTGGTGATAAGGTTCAGATTAGTAGAGGGTGTATTGATATAAAAAGTTTTTATGACATGCTGAAGGATGAAGAACTTGCTGATCATGAACAACTATAAGACAATAATATCCTTAGGTTGTTCAAGATGCAATGTGATCATAATTACATTTTTGACTGAGGGAAACATTGGTTGATTTTGATAGATGTCATTGAGCCATCACATGTGGTTTGACCTTCAAGCCACAAGAAACTTGGGGAGGAGTAATGTTTTTTGACTATATGCCCAATGGAGTAGTTACTTTTTCCCTTTTGAATTTCCTGTTCATGGATAGTTATTGAGGCTCTACTTTTCTTAAATTAGTTGTTACCCATGAGCATTAGTTAGGTTTCTTTAGTAGTGTAGTTTCCTTCTGTTTAAGTTGCTCCATCTAGGTAATTTGTTTTTGAGTCTGCTATGCAAATGGTCTACTTCACCAAAGATTATGGATTCTCGCTTCATCCCTATGAGATGAACGTCCCCAACTAGAGCCACTGATAGTCCTAAAAATAACTGCACATGAATTTTCATATTTGAGCCAAAAATATTGGTCATTATGGATTTAATTTTGTCCTATTTCAAGGTTCAAGGTATAGGGTTTAGGGTTTGTGAATATCTAACTAAGTCTTTTGAAGAAAAAACCCTAACCTTTTTATATTTTGTCGTTACCTTTTTTCCACTTAAGCCAAGGGTTGGTTACCATTGGTGGGGCCATCAGACTTCCTAAGCATTAAGTCATTTTTTAGCAGGCCCCTTAAATTTTCCTAAGTCAAAAATTCTAGGTATTTTCATTGGTGGATAAAGGTAGTTTAAATCTGATTGTCCACACTTCCTCATAGATGAAAATGTAGGGAAGATAAAGATCACAGCTTCATAAGATGATGCCACATGTCTTCAGCAGAGAGGGGTAAGCTGGTGATTTGACTTTTCAAGACCTCATGTTACCGGTTCTTAAGAGGTAAAGACTAGTTTACTAATGGCCCTATCAATTAGTACATGTTTTAAATGGATGGTGATGTTATGATCTAGGCGAAAAGGTGTTCAATTTTTAATTCGCAAAGGTTAGCGGACATTGTGGTTGCATGGTAAAATGTGAACATATCTAATGGCCCTCGTATCCCTGGGATAGAAGTTGCAAGAAGGTTATGGATCGCGACATCATGAGATGATGCCACATGTCCTGGGCTGACCAGGAAGACCGATGGTGGGACCACTGATAGCGTTGGGTTAAGAGATGATATGGCGATGATATGTCATGGGTTTAATGGGTCCACAAGCCCCGATGGAAGGGAAATTGCCACATTGACCATTAATAATCATTTGATTTTCCAAGCTGGATAGGATTTGTAGCTGAGTTTCAAATTGATTTTAAAAAAAAGGTCATTAAAGGTATTGGTCATCACCCACGTGGGAAAGATAGGATGAATAGAATGCAGGCTTGTCGACTTAGAATAGATAGCGACAAGTTGTAAAAAAAATTTGAATGCTGACTCATCCCTGAGGGAGCTTGTGGAAGGTTTTATTGAGTCAAATATTGATTAGAAAATAAAGGACAATGTCCCAAAGGTGTGAAAGAATTGGAATAACATCTGAGTTGGATATGAAGGATCACGAGTTCCTCGATGAAATTAGAGATTGCTTGTAGACAGGGATTCTGAAGTAGAAAATTGTACACTCAAGGAGGAATAGATCATAACAAAATCACTCGTGCAAGGTAAGATTATGTAGGAGGCAGTGCATTGCTATCCTAGAGGTGACAGTGACTTGGGTTTGTAGGCATGATTGTTGGAATCCATAGTTGGTAGGATGAGCAAAAAATATTAGGATGATGATTCTTCACATGAATGAGCACCACCATTTTGAATTAAACTTCGGTTATAAATTTAGTAAGGTGGTTGTAAATGGATAGAAAACAATAAAAACTTCTTCATTTTCTGAGAGCAGTTTTTTATCAGTAAAGAAGATGGTGTTTGAACAAGATTATACATGGAGTCATTGCATATTTTTTAACGTTGGATGGATGTTTTTTCTCTGGTAAGAGGTTGCTCATTGTCAGAGCGGTTGTGAAAGTTTGAAGGATTGTTAGAGGGGGCATGAAATCCTTTTATTATTAGAAAAACCACCCATGACATATTCTCTACTCTTAGTCTGCCAATTGTTGGCAAAGTACTTGAGGAAGGAGCCCGCAGGGAACTAAAAGAAGGATTTGTTCGAGTAAGGAGTGGTAGCCAGTCATCTCTGCAATGACATGGAAGCTGCAATGCCTTCTCAACATATTATTTTTCCCTCAAGCTCCTCTTTCCACTTCCTCTGATATGGGGCATAAAGTTTGGAGATCTTCCTCTAGTTTAGGGGCGATTTAACTTCTTGCCAGGATCTGGTTTTCTTTCTGAGAAGGGAAATGATGTGTAGAGAAGACTAGGCATCTCAGGGTCCATCTGAAGGTGTTAGGGTGATATCAGCATGGCTCAAGCATTTTTGTTTCTACTGATAATCAGGTGAAGGTTTTGGTTGCACTTCATCCTGGGTACTAGCATATGGATAAGGAATATTTTGTAATAGAATTGCGTACAACCTCCTTGGCTTAATTTTTTGGTGACATGTGTCCTTAGGCCTAAAGCTTGTTGCTCCCTTGTTTTCTATAAAAGGGAAATCAAGGCCATAAGATAGACATCCAAAACATCTGAAGAGGTCTCTTTAGGTACGTCCGGTCTGTAGGATTAGGTTCCAGTTTTTGGGAAGTCATGGGAAAATAGCAGGAATTGTAATGACATTTTGTAGAGAAAAAGTATGAAATAGCTACCAGTTCCATATTCCAAGTGGGCTATTTTGTCAATGAAATGTTTTATGTTATCTAATAGAAGATATCTAATGAGATTAATACAGATACATTTTCAAATCCTTATTCTCTTGTGTGTGACTGTGTTTTCTTTTGAGTTAATGGAATCAAGGGTTTCATTTACTTATTGCATTGTTATGGTGTATGTAGTTTTCCATTCTATTCTTTAATCCAAGGGGTTAATTAAAATGCTTGAATGAAATTAAAGAGAGATAATGCTTGTACCAGGATTTGATAAGTAGTTCGGGTAAGAAATTGCAGATAGAATGATATTGTAAGGCATTATTGTTTAAGATCAAATAAGCTGTTAGATAAGTTTCTATCAGATTTCAGTAATATTTCAAAGACTGTGTAGCCCAATGGATAAGGCACTGGTATTTGCTAGCAGATGTTGTTATGTTTTTAGTTTCTTGTCTATTTTATTTGTGATTTGTCATAAATCTTTTGAATATCAGAATATCATTGCTAATTTTTCATGTATGTTTGAGTTGTCCTACCCATCTCATGATCCAGTTAGGTCAAGGATCACTAAAGGATTGGCCATCCTTGAGAATTCTCCCTTTCTATCACACCCTTTTATGAGATAATCTACTTTGTTTCAATAAATTTCTGAGTGTGGTGTAGAGATCAAGAAGTTCACTGAAGGGATTACCCTCCCGGGTCTTGCAGAGCCCAAAGTGTAGAAGGATTTGTAGAAATCCTTATCACAGTTGGTCCAAGCTTGAAGGATATTGATAGTTGGAAGTGGATTTCCATAGGTATTTGGAGGAATCAGCTTGGTCTCTACCTTGTAGCAGTGTAAACCTATTTTCAAGAACCAATACAAGGAACCATACTCTTCCTCCTTGGTTAGGTCCCACTTGGGAACCCCTGATGCTTCCTAAAAGGTCTATGGAATATAAGTGATAGCAATAAGCATTTGGAATCTCCTGATGTTTTGATTGAGTCCTCTAAGTGTCTAAAGGATCCCCAATAAGAGAACCAGCTGATTCAAGTGTTTCTCAAGCCCAACAAGGTCCAAGTTGAGATAGAAGATGAGGCTCCCCAACTACAAGTGGACCCTATAGAGATGTGACCTTACAAGTTGTAGCTGAGGGAGTATCATCTGAATCACTATCATCACTATCCATAATGGAGGAAGGAGGAGGAGGAAGTGAGGCCAAGCTAGGAGAGCTTTCCTTAAAGTTAACTCTCCTCTCAATGAACACCTCATGTATCTCTGGATCAATAAGTCGATATACCTTAAAACATGCTCCAAATATCCAACAAATATGTAAGGCGTACTCTAAGATTCCAATGCCTTGCATTTTTACAAAGGAATGTGAACCCATACTAGACACCCAAAGACTTTGAAATGCCTCATAACTAGTTTTCTACCACACCAAGCCTCAAAAAGAGTGATGCCCTTCAAAGCTTTGTGGGGAACCTAATTTTGGATGTGTGTGGCATAACTGATAGCCTCTACCCAAATGGATGGTCCAAGAGAACGAGAATGAATCATGTAGTTAGCCATCTCCTTGAGGGTTCTATTCTTCCTTTCCGCAACACCATTCTATTGTTGAGTGTAGGCAACTGAATCCTGGAGATCAATCCCCTCAAAAGTACAATATTCCTCAAGTCTATTATTCACATATTCCCTTCCATTGTTTATGCGAAGGATCTTGACTAACTTCCTTGATTGCTTCTACACATTAGCCTTGAAAACTAGAAACATGTCAAACACTTCACTCTTGTGAACAAGAAAGTAGACCCAAGTGAAGAGGGAGTAGTCATCAATGAAGGTGAGGACATAGTGGGCCTTCTGCGACATCATTGTGAACAAGTTGAAGAAATTCCAAAGCTCTCTAAGATTTCCCCTTATCAAACTTCTCTTCAGGATACTTGCCCATGGAACACCTTGAACATACACCCTTTAAAAAATAATTTGAAGTAGACATGTGACCATGTCCTTAAAGATAAGCCGTTGAGATAGTTGGAGTTAAGGTGACCAAACCACTCATGCCATAGCTTACTTTTATCATTTTAATGAGTGAGAAAGGCCATAGAAGGAGATTGGGGCACAAAGTGGGAGAATGAATAAAGTTGTGAATTGTGATTGGTTTGTCCCACTTCTACCAAGGCATCATTCTCAAGTTCTTTTCCCACAAAAAAATTAAGTGTGAACTCAACATTCTTCCCATTCCCATACTGAGTGATTTGGTAGATAAAGAGAAGGTTGGTGGTCAAGTTAGGGAAATAAAAAAAATTCTCAAATGTTCCATCATTCACCAATGAAAATGAGAGGTACCGTAGATGGCTCCAATGAAGAAAATTTCTCCTTTGTAAAACCCATGTGATAATGCTACAAGTGTGGTTGTCGTTGCACCAAAAGATTGACCTGTTAATGCCTGATACAACCACTAGACTTATAGAATCCATATGAGGCGGTTAATCCATGTCACAAACCTAAGTGATACATTGCACGACACAAGGAGACTAAGGGCACACACCTTGCAATAATCCCCTAGCACAAGTGATGGGTTTGAACCTGTGACCAAGATTTGATACCACTTGTTACAAGTGTGGTTGTTGTTGCACCAAAAGATTGACCTGTTAATGCCCGATACAACCACTAGATTTATATAATCCACAGGCGAAGGTTAATCCACGTCAAAAATCAAAGCACTATGTTGCACAACATAAGGAGACCCAAGGTGCACACCTTGCAATAGATAAGAGGCACCCAAGTCAAGTATCCACTATTGTGAAACACTCTCTTTAGCCACAAATACTTGCCTTTTCCCCTTGACTATGAGGAAGTAAAAAGAGATGATTCCTTCTTGTAGGTGAATGGAAAATTGATGTTTTTCTTCTTAATGATGTTAGTCAACTCATCAATCTACTTGGTGTGGCAATGATGCCCATCATGACTATTTTTCTTGCAATATGCCCAAGGTGGTCAATCCTTCTTATGTGTATACCCCTTCTTAGAAGAAAATGAAGAATTACCTTGTTGTGGCTTTGACTTAGACTACTTCTAGTTCTTGTCTTTCCTTTGATTCTTTTGATTCTCCACCAAATCCTTAGACTTTGAAGGTTTGAGAATCCCCATCTTGATCAACTTTGATTGCTCAAGTATAAACATCTTTGTGAATGAATCAAATGATGGTGGAGTGACTAAGGTACTTGAATTCAATCGATGGGTGTGGAAGACAGAAATAAATATTGCATACTTGGATGGAAGCTTGTCTAACAAGTTGTAAACCAGATGATCATCCTTCTTGTGAATGCCAAAATGCTTAAGCTTTGCACTTTGCTTAGTTCCTTTTGTGACATAATCCTGGATTGTATCAAAATCCCTGGGATCCAATTTTGTGAGTTCACTATCAATCTTGTAGCCCCTAATCTCATCAACTTGGCCCTGCAATTTTTCAAATACATCCCAAGCCTCTTTAACTATACTACATTTATCAATGTGAAAAAATGAGGTCATTTGATTAATTCTTTCTCAAATTTCTAAGAGCCATAGAATTTTCCATTTATGTATTGAATGAGTCCTTTTTCAATTAGCTGACTCCATGCTTTAATTTTCAATGATGCATAGTTATGTGGAGTTAAAAGTGGAAATTTAAGAGAACCCGTAGCAAAAAAATGAAAGAGCATGTTGGTGCCCCGGAATGAGGTTTACATTGCAAGAGGCAAAAACTAAGTTGATTCTTCAAATTATCTATGGAGACGCCAACTCCAACTATCAATATCTTCAAGAACTTGGACCAACATATGACAAGGATTCTGCTAATCCTTCTACAATTTGGGCTTTGCAAAACTTGGGAGGGTGATCCCTTAGTAAATCTATGATCTCTAAACCCTACTCATAAATTTCACCAAAACAAAGCAGACAGTCTCATACAAAAGGATCAACAAAGAGGGAGAATTCTCAAGAATGGTGATTTCTTCAGTGATCCTCAACCTATTGGAGCATGAGACAAATAGAACATGAAAAAATATACTAAAAAATGGAGTGATATTATGATATTAAGAAAACTAAAGCAAGTTGTTGGTGATTTCAAACATAAAACTAACATTAAAACATTTCCAAGCCGAGATCAGTGCTTTACCCCATTGGGTGCCTGAATTTGTACAATGTAAAATGAAAGTATGACAAAATTTCATCTAATAGCACAAAATTTGTGGTAATATTGCCTTACAATACATATAATATGCAGTCCTAACCCAAACTAATTATCAAAATCCTTGCATAAGCCCTATCAATCTGCATTTCCAGTCAAGCATTTAATCGACCCCTTAGACCAAAGCATGAACATAAAATACATACACCACAATAGTGCAACAAATGAGAAAACCCTTGATTTTACTCATTCAAAATATGATAGAATTATACACTGGAGAAATGGATCAGAATTATATCTCTATTCAAAAATTTTGCTACTTCTATCATAAAATAATTTACATATTGTAGACACCTAAAAATGGTCAACGCTTGCGAGGTCATACTTTAACATTTGCGCATTGCCTCATTTTAGGTTTTTGCGTCGCATTAACATTTCTCCTATGTCACGCATTTGGTTTTTATCATTTGCGAGCATCGAGTCATTCTTCTACATTCTTCCTTTATCTCGCTCTCGAATTTGGTCTTGTCGACAACACTATCCAGTCATGACTTTAATCAATCTTATCCTATTGCATCAATGCGCATGCTCATTTGTTATCATTTTGGACATCGTCAATCCTAATTAGGGTTTTGTCCTCTTATTAATCTTATCATCAATCTTATCATTTTGGACATCGTCAATCCTAATTAAGGTTTTATCCTCCTGTCAACCTTGTGATCGATTTGTCATCGATCGTTGTCCTCTTATCAATCTTGTCGATTTATCATCAATCCTTCAATCTTGTCATTTTAACGATCGATTTGTCATCGATCATTGTCATGTTCGATCTTATCATTTTGTGATCAATTTGTCGTCGATCGTGGTCATTTTTAATCTTGTCATCTTGCAATCTATTTATCATCAATCCTTGTCCTCTTGTCAATTTTGTCATTTTGCGATCATTTCGCTATTGATCATTGTCTGTCTCAATTATGTCAATTTGGATCAATTTGTCATTGTTCCTCGTCAATTGGCGCATCAATTAAATCATTTATCACATTGGTCATTTATCAATCCAAAATCAAATCAAATCGAGTCAATTATATTTCAAGACCTAATTCGTCTTCTAGGGTTTTATGATTTATTCATTTAACCTAATTTGTCATTTCTTCCTCTATGATTACTAAATTATTTATTAATCCTAGGTCTTCTCATTACAATTAAATCTTTATTTAATTGGCTAATTATTCTTCCTCTTGTAAATTAATTAATAAATGACAAGTTATTAATTAATTTACCTAATTTCTTCTAGTTCCTAATTTCCAAATTTTTTTCCATCAATTTCTAATTCCTAATTGTCATCAATTTCAATTTTCTAATTTTCTTAATTTCTAATTTCTTTTCCCTCCTATTTCATCTCCTAATTCTATGGGAATGACATTTCAATTTGTCATAAATTGTCATAATTGATAATCAATCAATTTTGACATAGAATGTGTCATAATTTGTCATCAATTATCAATCAATCAAATTGTGCATGGAAAGTGCATAATTTGTCATATTGATTTGCAATTTCTATTTGAATTGCATCATGCTAATCTTGTCATTTATCCAATTCTTCTATAAATTGGATGATTTTCAATCAAAGCTAATCCCGAATCCCTAATCAAACTATCGAACTTATGCTTCTAGTACTCTTGATCAACAAACCAATATCAATCTTGCTTTCAATTATGTGTATGCACTTGTAGGTGAGATCCACAAATCCATTTGAAGAGGAAAGAAGAACAATGGAGCTGCATGGAAGAAGCATTCAAGTCTGCATTTGGTTTGCATAATCTTTCATTTTTGAATGCTTTGTTTTTATGTCTCTATTGAGTGTGCTTAGGATTACATCATTGCAATGTGTGTTTGTAATTGAGCTAATAATGAATAATATGTCCTTTTATATATTGCTTTGATGATTCCTAATTCCGATGCTACACATATAACTCCTTCAAGAACCTGTGAAAAACTTAGACACTAAAATGCTTTTCTTTGCTCTATAAATGACTTTACAGATTGCTCATTTCACCTAGACTCACTACTGGAACTAAAATTTTGGAACAAAAATTAAAAACCAAAATTTTATGGACCCTGTCTCTTGGCCTTGAATTCCCTTTTATAGAAACAAGGGAGAAAACAAGCTTTGGGCCAGAGGATACACTTGTCACAAGCCCATAAGATTGCTTGTGATTCTGTTACAAAATATTCTTTATGATTTCCCAAAAATTATCCACACTAGCATTCAAGATGAGGTAGAACCAAAATTTCTAACTTCATTTGGGTAGAAATAAAAATTCCTTGAGTCATGCCACTATCACCTTTGATACCTCTAGATGGACCGTGAGATGCATCATTTTGTCCTATAGAGAATTTCCCTACCCTGAAAATAAATTAGAACCCGATAAGAAGTAAAGACACCCTCAAACTAGAGGAAGAGATCCACACTTCATGCCCATAATCATTGAAATTGGAAAAAGGGGCTCCCAGAGGAATATAATAAGAGGGGAAGGTGTTGCAACTTTCATGCAATTGTAGAGTTGACTGGTTGTTGCCCCTTACCCAAGCTTGTCCTACTCCTATTCCTCCATGAGATCCTTCCCATAACCCCTTGCCAACTAGTGGCAAAGGAGAAGCAGAGGATGTGTCATGAGAGGCTTCTTCAGATGAGAAAATAATTTCAAGCCTCCACTGACTATCCTCCCAACTTTCAAGGCTCCATGAGGACTATAAGCATACTCACTCAGAAAAGAGGACTCCCATCCAGTATCACAGAGTTCGCTCCTTGCATGATATTACTCAAACATCTTCCTTATCTCTAATGAAACCTTTCCAGAAAATAGCAAGGTCTATGTTCTCTTCTACCCACTAAACCACCACCTTGCTATATTTATAACAAAAAATCACTCCATTTGGTGGTGCTCATTCATGTAAAAAGTCACCATTCTGATGCTTTCTACTCATCCTGTCAGCTATGGACTTAGGAAATCATGCCTATCAAATCTAGAATACCATCACATTCAAGATATCAATCCTCTTCTTTCTGATGAGGCTCACCTTACATGAACGATTTTGTTCTGATTTTGTTGTTCCTTGACTACAAAATTTCAGTTTGAGAACCCCTTTTAGGACACTGGGTCATTATCTTTTGAATTATTCTCGGAGATAGTTCCTTGATTTACCTTATTGAGAATCCCTAACAATATGCATCCTCTGATGTTGTTGATAGGCCCTTGATCATTCTATTCCTAACTCAAAGATCATCCTTATCTTTATCCTCTAAAACTTTGACTTCTCATTGCCATGGCAATGAGACTTGTTGAGGTGGCTCCCTAGGAATTGCCAATGTTGCTTGCCAATTTGTCTCGACCCAACAAACAACCTTTAGAACAGGTTTTCTGAAAATTAGTCAACAGTCATGTGTCTCAACTTCTCTTCATCCATCCCATGTCAATGAGATTACTTATTTTTGCCTCTATTTTCCCACACGAGTGATAAGCAAACATTCTCAACCACGTTTTTGAAATACACTCTAAGTTTCCACCATAGATCTTATCCAACTTGGCACATCACATGGTCACCATCGGTCAACCTGATATTGACTTTCCAATGTGGCAAGTGGATCTATCAAATGTACAATGTGACATCTCCAACTCATCATCCTCTTCATTAATGTCAGCGACTCCCATCATTCAGCTTGTCTCGATCTGTCTAGGAAACATGGCATCATCTTGTGATGTCATGATCCTTAACCTCCTTGCATCTTCCTTTGCAGGACTGCATAGGTCATCAGATCTATTCACTCTTTATGTGTTGGCCATAATGACCACCTAACATTGGTCATTAACCTTCGAGCACCTCTCTACTTGGGTTAAAACTCCATCGTCCACTTGATGGACATGCAAATTTATGGAACTTTTAGTAGCTTGATAATTAATCATAGGGACACTGACTGAAATATTAAGGCTGGAATTAGGAAAAAAATTCACACCCACTAAAATATCAAATGGGCCCGATCAAAGAAGTAATTACTAGGAAAAGAAACATGGTCCCTTTGACGATGAAAACGACCCTCATTTTTTTAAGTGAAAAAGGTAACGAAGAATCATAACAAGCATTGGGTTTTTTATAGACTCAACCAAAATTACATAAACCCTTAACCCTTAACCCTATACCCTGAGGGAAGGAAGAGAGAGCATCATTAATTCAAAATGACCAGAATTTTGACAGGGACATTAAATTTTTTGTATAGTCATTTTCAGGACTATCAATGGCTCTAGTTGGGGATGATCATCACTCAGGGATGATACGAGAATCCAAAATCTCTGGTGGAGCAAACCAAAAAGAAGTTACCTGGACAAGGTGACTCAAATAGAAAGGGAAATACTCTACTTATGTAAAAACTTAATCTAATGCTCATGGAAAATAACTATTTTATGAAAAGTAGAACTTCAAGAATTGTCCATGAACAAGCAATTCAAGAAGAAAAGGAATACTATGCCATTGGGCATAGAATAAAAAAGGTCTACTCTAACCCAAGCTACTTGTGTCTTGAAGATCAAACCACACCTGGTGACCCAAGGCCGTCTAACAAGATCAGCCAATGCTTTCCTCTGTCATAAACATGGTTTTCCTTTGACTATATTGAACCTGATCTAAAAGTATACCTAGAATGCCACTAATAAAACATGTTGGCATTTTTTATCCCACTGCCATACTTAAAATTATCATTACATCCACTGTTGAACTTATGAAACTTGTGCAATGATTGAATATTTAAAACACTATGTGACCCAAACAAATCATGCTCATTGAAAAACACACTCCCATGTTGAATACAACATGCATCATAGCTCGAATCATTGTCATATTTAAGAAAGATACCTCCATACTAAAAAGGCATGAGCTCACATTCTGATATACAACTGGGAATATAGGCCTTATTTGAATTATTAGTTTGCTCATCAAAAGTGGAACTCTCAAAAGAATCCACCCACCTAACATACACAATAAGAAAACTGTAATCAATAGAAGGAGAAGGATCACAACTAATCCTCCCATACAATGCAAATCTTTAGAGTAAAGAGGGACCCCATCCTTTTGTTCTGAGTCCCATTTGATATCATGCATACCTGTGACAAAAGAAAATTCATCTTCATCAAATGAAATCAAATCAGAAATTACATCCTGATCATTGCAATCATTTTCTTCACAAACTGATAAGAAATCTAATATGTCCAGACTTTCAGTTGTCTATTCATATAAAGGATTAGAAACCATATGAAAGCCCTTCTCAAAAACATTATGGAAAAGCACTATCTGGTCCATATCTACATCCTCATCAAATAGTGCATTAAATTTTTTATTGAAATTGTATATGGTGAAAATGGATAGCAATAAACAACAATATTGAAAGACTAAAATGGATTCAACCACCAAACCCTAGCCTAACAATGAACAAAGATCCACCATAACATATGAAGATAACCTAAGACAATGCAAATATAACTCAAAAATCACAAAGATTATACCATCACATGTCCACTAGGGTTTTGATCTCCATTCTTCCTATCTCCATTGATCTTGTTTGATATGTTTGCTCTCAGATTTTTATGTGCACAAGAGCTCAATAAAGAACGGAATGTGGTTGCAAGTAGAATTGTAATGTAGCTAAGTCCTCCAAAATTAGTCATTAGGGTTTGGTAATGAAGAAAGCATCTCCTTAAATAGAAGACACAATAGAAAATGGAGGGTTAAGATTGAGAGGTGTAAAAAGAGAGGTTGGCTAGGATTAGAGGGTAGGTATAAGAAATACCAAAATAATGAAAGAGGTAGGTAGTGTAGGAAATAAGAGATGAATGACATGTGTCATGCGTAGAAAAGGTTAATGAATTAATTAAATAAATAAAGATTTATTTAATTAATAGAAGAAGTAGGGCAATTAAATAAATAAAATATTTATTTAATATAGGAAAGGGATAATTTAAATAAATAAATGTATTTATTTAAATGAGAAATAAGGCTAGAAGAGGATAAATGAATTAATTAAATAAATAAAAATTTATTTAATTAATAGAAGAATTAGGCTTAGATAATTAAATAAATAAAATATTTATTTAATTAGACATGACAATTTTGGGTGTCTACATTTTGCCCCTCTTTGAGACAATGCGGCTTGTCGCGTTGTTTCAAAGAAGATAAGATGAACTGATACAGAGTTGCCCCAGGATGGGAATGATATGCCCCCTCGAGAGATTGGATGAAAAAGTCTAGAAAGATTGCAGACAATCTCTCGATAAGAAAGATGGGATAGAATGGCCTGATTGGATAAAGTGACAAAGTCACGGGATGAGGAAGACTGACTCGGGAAATGAGGGCGAGGGCTAGGGTAGGCTATAAGATAGACCACTGGCAAAAGACATCCTCATTGTCATCCACACCCTTAGAAGATCACAGTGCAGAGCGAGAAAAGAGCAGCAGCAGTCAACAGCGATGGCATTCGTTCATAGATTCGACCGTGTCCGCCGATTCCAGCGACCAACCGATGCAGGAGAGGCGGTAAGTACCCGAAAACCTCCTCGTACTTTCACGCATTTCGAGTTTTGTCATAAATGCATGTTTTAGGAGCAATAAATGTGCTAGGAATAGGATAGTTTAAAAGTGCAAAAACGCGCAACCGCGTCTGTGTCAGCGCCAGGCGCGTCTGTGTCCAACAGGCGCGTCTGTGTCGGGTCCAGGCGCGTCTGTGTCTGGAACCGCGTTTGTGTTGAATGCGGACGCGTTTGTGAAATGTAGTAGCGTCTGTGCTTTGGAATAGCGTTTATGTCATGCAGGGACGTCTGTGTTCCCCGGTCGCGTTTGTGTCTGGCATAGGCACGTTTGTGTTTAGAAAGCGCGTCTGTGTTGCAGAGGCGCGTTTATGCAGTCTATAAGCGCGTTTATGAGTTAAAAGCGCGTGTGTGTTGAAAAAGTGCGTTTGTGTGTTTAAATGCATGGTTTTAGTCCTTTAGGTCAAATCGGCAGTTCTGTGATGAACATACGCTGTCGATTGGATAAGCTGCTGAGAGGATACACTCAAGCAGGTCCTCTAGGAAGATTAGGATAAATCAAGGCACTTTGTGATGAACAGGGAGCACCAGGATATGCAGCGCTTTGTGATGAACAGGGAGTGCGAATGTGAGTGACACTTTGTGATGAACAGGGAATGTCACACACGTAGTACTTTGTGATGAACAGTGAGCACTACTAGGATAAATAGCAACACTTTGTGATGAACAGTGAGTGTCACTAAGGTAGATAGCCATATGCATTTAGGTAGCAAGTAGCATTTTGTGATAAACAGTGAATGCCACGATAACTGACAAGATTGATTTGCTTGACTGCAGGAGTATTTGCCGATGTTGGAGTCACGGGAGAGATTCCCGTCGACACAGAGACTGCGACCAGAGTTGTCGATCCAGGACATGATTTCCATTGAGGAGATGGGTCTCACATATATGCTCTATGTGCCCAAGTTTCGGGCAAACATGGGGTTGCTGACTGCGTTGGCCGAGAGATGGCACTCAGAGACATGCACGTTTCACCTGCCGATGGGTGAGATGACAGTGACACTGGAGGATGTATACAGGATATTACATGTTCCCATTGATGGAGAGTTGATCCCCTACGACCGTGACGGTGACAGGGAGGCCTTGAGACGGGTCTTTCAGGATCCTGAGTTGGAGATGCGAGCAGGCCATGTAGCCTGGGACACCATGACTGCCACAGGATTAGCATTGCCAGCAGTTGTTGGGGGAGTTATCAGTGGATACTTGTGTCCAGACAGGGCCACACGAGGATTGGCAGTGGGCTGGGGAGGGGCCTTGGAGACGCTGATGGCAGAGCATACTAGGTATGCATGGGGGCCATGTGTCCTAGCACATTTGTACTATGAGCTGCATCAGTTTGTATACCATGGATCAGTGGGTTTGGGCTGCGGTGTGACTCTCTTGCAGGTGTGGGCCTATGAGCACCTTCCCATCACACGGCCTATTCACTTCAGAGGCAGAGGACAGGGACAGAGTTTTGTGCACCTATATGCGATGATTACATCCCAGCCTCGGATTGGGAGATTGGAGCACTGGAGGAGAGTCATTGACGATATTGACATGGTGATCTGGAGGCCGTACCTGGGGTGCGAGGAGTGGGGGGATGATGCACTAGAGCTGCCCTACACCTTCCGGAGCAGGTACCTGATTGGGCGGATGCCCTATATATTAGAGAGACAGCTGGTGGACAGGGTATGCAGGCAGTATGGCAGGATTCAGAGGATGCCGCGAGGCTCGGGCATGTATGCCCGTACAGTCAGAGATCAGGTGCAGTTTGGCCCACTGCTATCATATGATCAGGCAGTGATGCAGCTAGCGGAGATGATGCCGATGCCATGGGACATGTGGCCAGAGGTAGAGGATGCAGGGATGGACGCAGAGTACTCTGCGTACTGGGCAGAGCATCCATTTCCTAGGTTGACGGATCCGGCAGAGCCAGTGGATGGAGAGGGTGGAGGAGATGATGATGATGGAGGAGGGGATGCAGGTAGGGGCCGGCGGAGGCGGAGGGGAGTGGTGGGAGAGAGACGGGTAGCACCTCGGAGGGAGGGAGGTCAGGAGAGAGCAGCTCCAGTGGTGAGAGGATGGGGTGGACTGCCCCTACAGGTGCCAGCAGCACAGGGTCCCAGAGAGGGACAGAGACAGGTACAGCCAGAGGGACAGAGACAGGTACAGCCACAGGTACCTATACAGGCACAGGGACAGGTGCAGGCAGAGGCACAGGGACAGGCACCTGTAGAGGAGGAGCCACAGGCAGGGGCGGAGAGTGGAGACTCCGAGGAGGATGAGGTGTTTAGGCTACGGGAGATCTGCCAGGGCCAGGCAGATGAGATTGAGGATTTGGTTCGAGAGAGGAACCACCTCAGGATCAGGGTCCGAGATACAGAGCGGGAGAGGGATCAGGCCATCCAGAGATATACCGAGGCCGAGACAGCTCTGAGGGCAGGTAGGCGGGCGGCAGAGGATGCAGGGGCAGGCTACGCATATGTTTTGCGAGCCAGAGAGGAGATCGCCTACTGGAGGGATCTATATTATGCAGCCGTGGCAGCAGAGCAGCGGGCTAGGAGCTTCCAGAGGTCATCGCGCACAGCGACGGCTACGGGAGGGAGCCGCAGGAGACAGGCATCCAGCGGTGGGGTTATGGGGCCTCCACCACCACCAGAGGGACAGGGGGATCCTGGGGCGGGTCCATCTATAGCTCAGACTCCGTCGAGGCGCGGCGGCTCCGAGGGAGGGAGTTCCTCATAGCTATAGTGGGCTCCCATTGTATCAGTAGATGTATCATTGTTGTATTGTAGACACCTGCGGGTGATTCTTTTGTAGCCATATGATTCTTTTGACATCATTGTATTATGACACATTTGATTGATTATATATATGAGATGATTCATCTTTTGTGGCAGCTATATGCATGTGTACCTTATGTGATGAGATGTTCTTATGTGATGCATGTTTTATGATATGGATGCTTATATGATGCAATGCCATATATTTTTGTTCTTTTATGTTGTATATGTGATGCCTGATGCAAATGAAAATGTATGTGATGCAAATGAATATGATAATGCAAATGATTATTTACATAATGAAAATGTGAGATGTGCTAACATGTGTTGTATGCAGGATGTGATGCAATTATAATATCTATATGTATGAAATGCTTATATGTGGTGATGCAGGTGCAACTATATGAAATGCAAATGTTTTTGGTGTGTCATTATACTCAGTCATGTGATAGCGGGCTACGCGGACTCGAGAAGGACAATGAAAGTCAATCAAGAAAGGGGGGATGGAAGACAGAAGATATGAACGTGAAAGAGCTTCTTGTGCGTTATCATCATTGAGCTTTATTATGGCAGAATAGGTTATGACAATCGAGGCATATGTTCGGCCCAGAAAGTCATTGTACCTGTTTGCATGGAGATAAGACAGTCACAAACAAGGAATGCCCCAGTTCACACTAGACTCACAGTGTCCTCATATCCTTGGACAAGTCATAGCATTACTAAAAGACAATCCACAGACAGCAAATGCAAATAAGTGACGATACCCCATCCTCGCCTTTCTAGTCAAAGACATCCTGGAGATAGAATCTCTAGTCAAAGACATCCCGGAAAAGCTAAAAGACATGTCACCAAAAAGATAAAACCAAAAGAAAACCAAGACTCGACACCAACATCCACTGTAGTCCTCAAGTTTGTGTCTCTTGTCACTTGTTTAAGTCAAATTTTGATTGTGGTCACAATGTTCACTTTCACAAAAAGGATAGATAGCACTGAACCATATGTTGTCTGAGTCTGTTGAAAGATTTGATTTTGTTGAAGCCCATTGTTGCTGCTGTGTCTCCTTGGAAACTGACTGAATCCATGAAACTGATACCTTATTGTGGAGAAGATGGAACGTTATTGCGGATCTGCGATGCAAAATGTTGCTTTATTGCGAATTGTGCGCGGATAGACTGAAGAGAGCTGAAAGAAACTGTACTCCTCGAAACATGTGATGTTCTCAGTTCCACACCCATTACTAGACGTAGGAATTGGCCGTAGTCACAGATAGTATCTGATTTATTATGGATGGAAAGAGAGTGAAAAGGGGGGGTTTATTATGAATGGCTAACCAATCTTGGGTAGATCAATAACAAGCCATGATGGGAATGGGTAAGTTTATTGTGAGTGAATTGGTCGTGAGTGTGTGCGAAGTGAAAGAATGAAAGGGAATCCTGAAGGAGGGAGGAGCAAAGTCCCTACACATGGCGCTGGTGACCCAGTTTTCACCATGGTACTTGCCTAGGGCGCCACCGAAGTGGTTTTCACCGTTGGACGAAATTATTTCTCTTTACTTTTTTGGATTTTGCAATTTTTTTGTTGTCACAAGGCGCCTGTTTGCCAGGTTTTCACCAAGTAACAATTTTTTTGTTTTATAATTTTTTTTTTGTATTTTTGAATTTTTTTGATTTTTTTTGTGTTTTTGCATTAGGATACTCAAAAAGAGCTTATGTGTAGAACCTGCGAAGGTGCATGCTATTGATAGGATCCTCCAAGGATTCACCTTCTGTAGTAGAGAGCTGATATGCCCCAGATCCATATACTGCTGTGATGATGTAAGGACCAAGCCAGTTGGGTTCAAATTTGCCCTTCTTTTCTCTATCTTGCTGATTCTTGGGGTTCTCTCTGAGGACTAAGTCACCTACCTCAAATGTGCGAGGCTTGACCTTGTGATTGTAACTGCGACTCATTCGTTGTTGGTAAGCCTTGAGATGATTAAAAGCAGTGTGTCGTCGTTCCTCCAGCAGTTCTAGTTCTTGTAGGCGAGAGACCCTGTAGTCTTCATCGTTGATTATGTTTCTCAAGGAGACCCGTAAAGAAGGTAACTCGACCTCAATAGGCAAGATGGCTTCAGCACCGTAGACAAGTGAGTAAGGTGTAGCCCCTGTAGGTGTGCGGACACTGGTACGATAGGCCCAAAGTGCGGGATTGAGTTGGACATGCCAGTTACGGCCAGCGTCGTCGACTGTCTTTTTAAGTATTTTGAGAATTGTTTTGTTAGATGCCTCAGCTTGGCCATTACCTTGGGGGTAATATGGTGTGGAGAAACGATGAGAGATATGGAATCGCTCACAGAGTTCACGAACATCCTGGTTCTTGAAAGGATGCCCGTTGTTAGTGATAATGGAAGTAGGAATCCCGTATCGGCAAATGATGTAGTTCAGGATGAAAGTAGCGATTTGTTTCCCAGTAACTTGCGTGAGAGGCACGGCTTTAATCCACTTTGTGAAATACTCTGTGGCTGTGATAATGAATTTATGTCCATTGGAAGAAGGAGGGTGAATCTTGCCTATGAGATCGAGTCCCCACTGACAAAAGGGCCAAGGAGATGCAAGTGGCTGTAGTTCTTGTGTTGGTGCGTGTATGAGGTCTCCATGAATTTGACACTGCTTACACTTCTTGACAAACTGATATGCATCTTTTTCCATAGTAGGCCAGTAGTATCCAGTCCTGATGAGTTTCTTGGCCAAGGTAGGACCACTAGTATGCGGACCACATATCCCTTCGTGCACTTCTCGTAACGCAATCTGAGCTTCGTCACTCTCTAAACATCTAAGGAGGGTGCCATCTAGACCTCGCCGGTATAGGATATCAGCTAGGATAACGTATCGGGAGGATTGGCGGATGAAAGTGCGGCGTTGGTTGTTCGATAAATCGGGAGGTAAGATGTTGTCGCGAAGGTATGTGAATATGGAACCATATAACTGGGATTCAGGACCAACAACACATATCATTTCCGTGAGAGTGATCTCATATGACGGAATCAGTAGGTTGTCAACCAGGAACTCATAACAGGTCTCATTTTGCGGTAGGTCAATGAGTGAAGCAATTGTAGCCATGGCATCAGCAGCGCGATTCTGTTCTCTTGGTATCTGCTCAAACTCTATCTTTGCAAAGTGTTGTTTCAGATCATCTACCAGTTGTTTGTAAGGCATTAGCTTTTCATCTTTTGTTTGATAATCATCAGTTGCTTGACGGATGACAAGTTGAGAATCGCCAAAAACACGAAGTTCCTGGATCTTCCACTGAACTGCAATTCTTAACCCAGTTGTTAATGCCTCGTATTCCGCTATATTGTTGGTGCAAGGAAATGATAAGCGGTATGACTTTGGTATAGAATCGCCTTGGGGAGTTATAAAGAGTATACCCGCTCCTGCCCCGTGCTGTGTGTATGAGCCATCGAAGTATAGTTGCCATGGCTTTGCAGGTGATATTGTTAGAATGGACTCATCTGGAAATTCTGACTGTAGAGGAACATCATCTATCATGGGAGCATCTGCCAGTTGATCGGCAATGGCTTGTCCTTTTATGGCTTTTCTGTCCACGTATTCAATGTCGAATTCACTCAAAATCATTACCCACTTGGCCAGTCACCCAGTAAGTGTAGCTTTGTTGAGTAGATATCTTAGTGGATCAATTCTGGCAATCAACTTGGTTTTGTGAGTAAGCATATAATGTCGTAATTTTTGTGAAGCGAAGACCACAGCGAGACATGCATGCTCAATTGGTGTGTAGTTCAGCTCATATCCCACCAATGTGCGACTGATATAGTAGACTGCTTTTTCCTTGCCGTCAGGTATTTGCTATGCTAGTAGTGCCCCCAGTGCTGTTGGAGTAGCTGATATGTAAAGTAGCAATGGTTGATTCGGAATTGGTGGCATCAAAACTGGCGGGTTCAAAAGATAGTCTTTAAGTGCCTGAAAAGCCTATTGACAGTTCTCGTCCCATTTGAACTTAATGTTTTTGTGTAGCAGGTGCTGGAAAGGATTACACTTATCTGCAAGTTGTGCTATGAATCTTCGTATGGACTAGAGTCTCCCTTGTAAAGACCGAAGTTGACTGATATTCTTGGGTGGCGGCATGTCCAAGATAGCCTTGACTTTTGCTGGATCCGCTTCTATTCCTCTTTTAGACACAATGAATCCCACCGGGCGTGCCAAAATGTATATGGTGAAAATGGATAGCAATAAACAACAATATTGAAAGACTAAAATGGATTCAACCACCAAACCCTAGCCTAACAATGAACAAAGATCCACCATAACATATGAAGATAACCTAAGACAATGCAAATATAACTCAAAAATCACAAAGATTATACCATCACATGTCCACTAGGGTTTTGATCTCCATTCTTCCTATCTCCATTGATCTTGTTTGATATGTTTGCTCTCAGATTTTTATGTGCACAAGAGCTCAATAAAGAACGGAATGTGGTTGCAAGTAGAATTGTAATGTAGCTAAGTCCTCCAAAATTAGTCATTAGGGTTTGGTAATGAAGAAAGCATCTCCTTAAATAGAAGACACAATAGAAAATGGAGGGTTAAGATTGAGAGGTGTAAAAAGAGAGGTTGGCTAGGATTAGAGGGTAGGTATAAGAAATACCAAAATAATGAAAGAGGTAGGTAGTGTAGGAAATAAGAGATGAATGACATGTGTCATGCGTAGAAAAGGTTAATGAATTAATTAAATAAATAAAGATTTATTTAATTAATAGAAGAAGTAGGGCAATTAAATAAATAAAATATTTATTTAATATAGGAAAGGGATAATTTAAATAAATAAATGTATTTATTTAAATGAGAAATAAGGCTAGAAGAGGATAAATGAATTAATCAAATAAATAAAAATTTATTTAATTAATAGAAGAATTAGGCTTAGATAATTAAATAAATAAAATATTTATTTAATTAGACATGACAATTTTGGGTGTCTACAGAAATCACTGCCCATCTCAAGTTCACATTCCTTCTTATCAGAAATAAAAGAATCACAATTTTAACTAGAAAATATCTCAACATTATAGTCCTCACAATACAAATACTCAATGTTATGATTCTCACAAACTTCAGCAAAATTATCACAGCTATTCTGACTCCTTTGAACTTCATCCTTCTCAACCACATTTGTCTTATTAGAAATACTTTGATGATAAGAAAACTAAGGAACAATCTTCTCCATTTCATGAAGAATCATTTGTAATGGGATAGCTAGTGTATTATTATTTGTTTCAGACACACATACCTGAACTATCTCCTTGCATACATTATTTTGGATAAGTTCATGTGGCATAGACACAAGTGGAAGAATACTTTCTTCATTGGAACATACCATAGAGCTTTTGGGATTAGAAGCATTATCAACTAAAAATAGTAGCAACTCATCATTCAAGTTCTCCTCATGACACATAACTGATTCCTAAGAAAATGAATCTATGTCATCAACATCTTGCACACTACCATTATCTACATCATATGTGTAACTTTCCAATTCTTCCTTATACAATCTATTAGACTCATTTGAACCATAAGGCTGAAAATGGACTTTTTGTGTGGCATCATTCCTGGAATAGCTAATAATTTTGTCATATGGTGTAGCAACTGGAATTATCTTCATCTCTGTATCAATTATGTCACATAAATGTTCACTAACCTTCACTTCACTAATATGAGGAATAACCACCGTGTGGGACTATTTGTGTGAAAAGTGAAATAATTTGTAAGTTGTAAGACACAAAACTTCAATTAAGTCATTGCATGCATGGTTAGACAGATATAATCATGAATATAAAAACCATACAAATCGACCTATTGCCTTCTAAAAGATACGAGTATAGACTTGCTCTCAGATTTGTCTAAGCAATACAGGTGACTAGACTACACCAAGACGAAGTATTTAATCTATATGAGCACAAGATTAAGCTAAATATATGCAAGATTAAGCTAGATGGATGAAAGATTAAGCTAGATGAATGAATATTAAGCTAGATGAATTCAAGCAATCATAATTAAACTAAATATGCAAAAAGCTAAACTAAGGTGCAAAATCTCAAAGCACAATATCTTCAATGACTCCAGAGCAAAAACTACATAATAACAATAAATCTCCATGTTGTTTTGATTGAGAGATGAAGGATGAATTTATAGAGACTCAAAAGAGAGACCAATAGTCAAGATTGATTAATAATGAGCGGTTGAGATTCCTCAAGAAAAAGCACAATTTAGGATAATTGAAATAATTGAGAGATCAGATTAAGTTAATCTTGAGATAGATTCCAATTATAGCTTGATTGAATACATTCAGATTATAAGTTAGAGTTTATATTGGAGATAAATTTAGTTAATTCCATGCACTTGAGATAAAAATAGGTGATTCCATGCACTTTTCTTTAATTTTCTCAAGATTTTTATTTTAGAAAAATCCTTTTCAATTCAACTGAACCTCTTTCCTCAAGAAAAGCTTTGAATTTTAATTTTAGAGAAAATGATTAATTCAATTTAATTACTTTTATGATTTCTCAAGTTATCTCAATTTTAGAAAAAGAAATATCTTAAGTTTGATTTCTTTTCTCAATTTAATTATTTTCTTTTGTTTTCAATTTAACTCTTTCTTTTGCAGATTAATTCCTCTTTTTGTGATTGATCTCTTTTTATAAATTAATTCCTATGTTTGTGATTAATCTCTTTTTGTAAATTAATTCCTCTTTTTGTGATTAATCTCTTTTTGTAAATTAATTCCTTTTTTTATGATTAAATGGGAAATTTATTTATTAATTAAATATACCAGGATATTTAATTAAATGAATAGGATAATTGATCAAAATGATTTCCTTAGATTGATTAATCAATTAAATAAATATTTAATTAATATAGAGTGATTTATTGCCATGTAATATTAATGATTGAAGAATTAATTAATTAGGTGCTCAAGGTTGATTAATTGCTTTTGATTAGGACCTTGGTGATGTTATCGAGATTAGGGGCCCATGGTTTAGGTGACCATTTTTAGGGTATTACATTTGCCCCTCTTTGAATTAATGTGCAAGCAACGCATTGGTTCAAAGAATAGTTGATGTCAAATAGAAATCAGTTCTGAAATTCATGGATCACAAACCGATGAAGAGCAAGATGTTCAACTTGATTTGAAGGGATGAAACTGAACAGAGTTGATTAAAGCGATATCGATCCTAAACTTGATTGAACTAGGACCGACAAAGAATGAGATACCGTTCTTTAACTTGATTTATCAAGAAACAAGCATCGATCTAGGACTTGATTGAACTAGATTGAGCAAAGAAACAAAACCAATTCCAAACTTGATTGAACAAGAATTGACTAAGGAAAGCAATAAAACCGATTCTGAACTTGATTGAACAAGAATTGACTGAGTGAGAGATAAAAATGATTCTTAACTTGATTGAACAAGAATCGATTAGCAAGAGAAAATTTCTATCTTGATTTGATGTGATGAAACTGAACACCAATTTGAAGATTGATTCAGATAAGGACAAAAATTGTTATGCCCCTAGATATTTCCTTTTTTGACATCAAAGAATCTCAAATTGATGCGACGTGATTTAGTTAAGATGCCCCTAGTAACAAGGTTTGGTTGATTTTCTTTGTTTGAAAATATTTTTGCTTGACTTTAGATGAAGATTTAAAAAATTTCTCGACTTTTGAGTGATGATAATCACTAAAAAGATGTTATGAGTATGACCCCTCAGAAACGAAATCAAAAGATAGCAAGGGTACAATAATTTTTAGGCAATTTTGAAAAGATAAAAAAGATTTAGTGATGATAATTATTTGAGCATGAAGATTGATGTAAGAATTTATTTTGAGATCAGAGATGATTTGAGTGCCAAAATGATTCAAAAATTGACTTGAGGATGAAAGTGCTAAGTGGTCAACGTTGTGAAATTTGACTAGAAAATTGACATCAGATTTCGATTTTGATCTCGAAAATGGACTCAAGACAGTCGATTTAGTGTAGGGTACAAGTTTTACATCCATTGGAGCAAGTTTAAAAATTAGGGTTTGGGCTATATAAGGGGTTCAATGTGTCATTGTCAATTCATTTTTACCTCTCAAAGTTTAAAAATTTGAAAAAACTCCTGCGAAGAAAAATGGTAATTATGATTCAAGAGCATCGATTCAAGCACTAGAAACGTCATAATCGACCATGAAACTATGCCCTAGCAGTAAGTGATCGATCTTAAGCCTTTGCATTTCTCAATTTTTGATTTTTTGTTGAATTTTTTGCATTTTAATTATGTTTGAAGTCATGGTTATAGTTTTATCATTCAGTTTGTTGTTGTTTCTCGTACGAGTTTCTATCGCTTGGTGTTTAGTCATATGGGATTATAGGGTTTGTCATTTGGTAGTCACCCTGGTATCATACGAGAGTGTTCTTATGAGACCATTTAGTCATGCAACATGTTACTATTTATTGTATTGGTATGTTTAGTTGTGTAGGTCGTAACGATTGCTCGTACGAGTTGTTGCTTATCTGTGAAAACTCATATGGAAAACAACTAGTTTTTAAGGTGTAAACAACTTTTTTTTATTTTGAATGTTGTATATTTGGATTCTTTAGCATGTTTAACATATTCTTAGCACAAATTGGGTCACGTACTGATGATTTGTATGTTCAATTTTGTAGATTCAGTTTCTGGATATTCAATTTCAGTGTACCTTTCCACTGACAATGAGGCTAGTGTGTAATTTATCAGACGCAGAGAGAGGTCATATTGGTTTGTGTGGATTCAGATACCTATTACAGATGCCTGATATCTATGTGAATCACAGTATGTTGACTGCATTAGTTGAGCATTTTCATTCTGAGCATAACGAGATGACCATCATGCCAGAGGATATATACATGATATTGAGGATTCCATTTGTCGAAGATAAGGTGGATTATGATTCTACTCCACGATCGAGTATTTTTGCATTGAGATGGATATTCCATGACGAGACTATCCTTGATCACGCTATTACTTGGGATCATTTGATGAGTAGATGTGGTGCATAATACCCTCTAGCTTGTGTTTTGGTTGGTATGATTGGTTGTTTTGTGATGCCTTATAGGGGACAACAGGTATTTCTATGTGGCTAGGGAAAAATGCTTGAGAGGGTATCGACTCATCCAGTTATATTAGGGTGGGGATCATTCTTACTTGCTCATATGTATCATGAGATGCATGAGATTGTGTATCGATAGGGGAAGAGCATGGCAGCAGGTGTGTTAGTTTTATAGATATTGGCATGGGAACATATCTCGGTGTGTAGACCTGTTGTAGATGATTCGCAGGAGGTGCACCAGCCTATTGTATGTTGTTACTCAAGCTATGTTACTCAGCCCCACCTGGGCAAGACTGATTATTGGAGGAGGTAGTTGGATGATTTGATTGTTGTAGTATGGAGACTGTATAGGGGTCTAGAGCTATGGGATGATTGGAGAGAACAGAGGAAGGATATGTCTATGACTCGACCTCTCATTGGTAGGATGGTGTCTATTATTGAGAAATTTGTAGTATCTAGGATGATGAGATAGTATGGGAGACCATAGAGTATATCCCAGGAGTTCACAACATATGCTAGATATGGGGAGGAGGAGAGATGATTATGGGCACTGAGACTATCTTATATGTTGAGCATGAAAGAGTTAGTTGGTTTATAGCTGTAGAGATGGGATTATCTAGAGGATGTCGCAGATGCGAGGGGATTACCCTAGTATAGAGATTGGTTTCAGAGACATCCTTTTCCTTAGTTTACAGATCTGGGAGAGCATGCACCTCTAATAGAGGAGATTAAGGAGGATGCACAGCTAAGGAACAAGTACCAGGTAAGGTACAGGGATGAGGGTAGGTATAGGGATAGAGAGCAGATGTACCTAGATAGACAAGAGGTGATCCTAGTGCTAGTAGTAGCAGGGTACCAGCGAGAGGTCGACAACGACGGAGAGAGGAGGGTGGATCCTTAGGAGCTATTGGGGTTGAGGATGGCAGTTCCAAGGAAGCAGAGGTTGGAGGTGAGGAGGAGAGAGCGGCTCCAAGGAAGGTTAGGCAGTGGAGAGATGAGAAGGGAGACAAAGAGGGGGATATGGGGAGAGAGAAGGCAGTACCAGATGTAGTATGGTCTTTGAGGATGAGGGTGGCAGGTTTGCAATCATAGTTGATAGTGATGCAGACGCAACTAGCAGAGTGAGATCGACAGATTTTTGAGATCAGAGCTAAGTGTAATCAATAGCTTGCAAAGGTGAAAGAAGATTGAGATGCTCTTCAGCGAGAGGTTTTGCATCAAACGAGTCATGCATCTTATTACGTTGCAGTTTATAGTGTAGTGGTCCTAGTAGCGCAATAGGTTATTCTGTATTCTTAGTATATGGCTCGATCTGAGGGAGCTAGGGAACCCAGACAGGATGTCAATCAATAGGCACCACCTCTTCCACCCGGTGATGAGGGAGAGGTAGAGAGATAGATTTTTTATATATCATAGATTTTCTTATATACCCCATTTTTGTAGCCTATACGATTCTTGCTCCGATGAGACATTGTATTTGATAGTTGATATCATTTGTACTCTTAGACATTGAGATTATGATGAGATATACGAGCTCTTGATTTGATTTCATAGTACTTGTGTTGATTGATTATGAGATGTCTTTTTATATGCTTTATTCTATATGTAGGCATATCTTTTATGTATGATAGATGAATATGGATGTTGTTTTTTTAATTTCCTTTTTTCATATGCAAATAAATGATGAAAATGAGTAACTATTAAAGAAAATGTTTATTTTTCATGCAAATAAATAAAAATTGTATGTATGGATCTATAAAAGATGCTCATGTATGCGGCTAACATCTCAATACACAAGTACTCTATTCGAGAAACGATGATGAAAAAGAGACCAGTTAACTGAGAAATGGTGATTGCTTCAGACTCTCATTCAAAAGATAAAGAGATCAGTGTTATCATGTCGAAGTCACTTGAAATGCATAAACTTTAGAATGAATGCAACTTAAACTTAGTCAGTGGATTTGGTATGCTTAATTTTTATCACTGAGCATTTTACAAACATAGCAGACAAAATACAGTTCCTTCCTTTTCATATGAAATATTAATTATCTTGTTTGCAATGACCCTTTTATTGTTCATATCCATTGATAGATTATGCATGCATTCAGATTGCACATTAAATAAATTCCCTAAAAATAGATAAAGAAATGACTCCAACCTCCTTGTAGCATATAAATAAGCAGAGTCGAGGTATGTGTCACGATTTCACCTTAATGTGAAGGTAGTTATCACAGACAGCCAGCTTAATAGATATTTCCAGATCATTGAAATCACTCCTACAAGTAGAAAATAAAGAAAAGTATTATGCCCCCAATCCTTGTTTCCCTTAGTCAAGATATACTTCCTCGAGTTACTCAGAGGGAATAATAATCAAAAACCAATTGAAAAGACAACACACAAAAAATTTCAATCATATCTCAAACAATTTAGTGATTGTTTTCAGTAGTCTTGTTTTTCTTGTTTACTCGGTGATAAAACTCTTTAGTAGTTTGGAGACAAGTGACTGACTCAGATTGGATGGCGTGGTACTACTAACAAAAAGATGACTTCGTTGATCCTACTTAGGACATGTAAATTGATCAGTTGATTACCCTAAGACTAGGACATTGATCGATTTCAATCCATAAGGGTTCCAAAAGAACTAGGATGTCACAAAAGTGACTAAAAGATATGTACAAGCGAAAGCAAAGATGCAGGAAAGCGGGAATGAAAATAAGAAATACCAAATTTGCGTTGATAGATGGAGTGCTTGAGTACAAGAGGTGCTTGTTTACCAGGTTTTCACCTGCTTGGCAAAGATACTTTCTTTTTTTTTACTACCAAGGTCCCTATTTACCAGGTTTTCACCAAGACATTTGATTTTTTTAATTTTTTTTCAGGACTTTTTAGCTATACAAGTTGTTGGAGTAGAGAATACTAAGTGAATAATTTCTTCATCTGGATGGTGTTGATCGGTTCACAGAGCTATTCTCCTTCCACTATTGAGAGTTGATAAGCACCAGAGCCAAAGACTGCAGTAACAATGTAGGGACCCAACCAGTTGGGTTCAAACTTCCCTTTGTTGTCTCGAAACTATTGATTTTTAGGATTTTCTCTCAAAACAAGGTCACCAACCTAAAATTCTCTTTGTCGAACTTTCTTGCTATAACCTCTAGATATTCTCTTTTGGTAGGCTCTCAGATGATCAAATGCCACTTGCCGACGTTCATCCAACAACTCGATTTCTTGCAATCTAGATATTTTGTAGTCTTTATCAGTAATTAGTGAAGAGGGGAAAATAGATTTGAAGGTCAAATGATCAAAACATAACAAAATAAACATGCAGAATGCTAAAATATCATTAAAAGACCATTTCACCTTGCTATTTTACCTTCTCCTTCAAATTGAGCTTGATGAAGTGAAGGCGCCCCTTGATAATTCTCCACTTGATGTGCTCCTTTGATTGTTGGATGTGGATGGCTCTCCAATGTTGTGCACAAATGGAATGGATTTGAAAAATGATAAGGATGAGATGATCAAGTTGCCAAGATGATTTCCTGGGCTCAAAAGGGCAGCATAAACTTACTGGATTTCAAGATGTTTTGAATGAAGGGATGGAGCCCTATTTTATAGGAAGAGGAGAGGAAAACGAATGGCTAGGATGAATTCAAGATGAAGGGCTAAGATTTACTTGTGAGCTCCAACAAGGTCCAAGAGAGGGTGTGGAGACCAAGAAATATGCCTTAAAGGCATTTCGTATCTCCACACTTCACAAGATGCATTGGAGGAATTAAAAATTCTCCAAAAAAGGATATCATGAGGATTGGAGGAATAAAAAGTAATTAAAAATTCCTTGGGAGAGGGGATTCCTAGAGGAATGTGTGATTTCGAAAATCTTACATTCACCTAGGAAAAGAGCATTTAAAGCTAGTGGTTGGATGAAAAAGACAAAGAGTTGACTTTGTGGCTAATCATGATGATTAACCACTAACGACTCATTAGGAGAGGGATTAGAGGAAATGTTAGGTGGGATTAATATTTGTAGGAGAATTTGACTAGGAGAGAGAATGAGTGGAGGGAATTAAAATTTAGAAGAATAACGTTAAGTGAGTTTAGGGAGTTTCTAGAAGAATTTATTAGGTTAATGATGAATTAAGAAGATGATTTGTAGGAATCATGTAGGTTAACTAATTAATTGAAATTAATTAGCTAAGAGGAAGATTTGTGAGGATTTGATTTTTTAGAAGAATGAAGAAAGGGATTGATTTATTAATTAAATCAATCACATGCTATAGTGATAATATTAATTATATTTAATTAATATTGAGAGGAATTTGAATTAACATAATTAATTAATTAATTATGTGAGGAATTAAAAATAATTAAAATAATTATTTTTAAGTGTCTACATTTTGCCCCTCTTTGAAGCGAGGTGTGTTGACACATTGATTCAAAGAATAATCTTGTTTTGATGCTGATATTGGTTTGATAGGATGCCCTGGCTCTTGATTGATAGATTATGGTATGGTGATGCCCCCTCAGGAGATCAATTGAGGTATTTGATCTTTGGAGTTTTGCGAAATTGATATCCTGATAGATTTGATTTGATTCGATTGATAAGATCTAGATTCAGTCTAGTTTCAAGAAGAATTCATCCTATATAAGACAAAGATGATCAAAGTGTCTGGTTTTAGGAAGGATTCATCCTGTATAAGACATGATTGATCACAATATCTGGTTTTAGGAAGGATTCATCCTATATAAGATATGATCAGAGTGTCTGGTTTTAGGAAGGATACATCCTGTATAAGACATGACTGATCACAACATCTAGTTTCAGGAAGGATTCATCTTGTATAAGACATGATCGGAGTGTCTGGTTTTAGGAAGGATACATCATGTATAAGACATGACTGATCACAATTTCTAGTTTCAGGAAGGATTCATCCTGTATAAGACATGATCAGATCACAACGTCTGGTTTCAGGAAGGATTTATCCTATATAAGACATGATCAAAGTGTCTGGTTTCAGGAAGGATACATCCTATATAAGACATGATCAGAGTGTCTAGTTTCAGGAAGGATACATCCTGTATAAGACATGACTGATCACAACGTCTGGTTTCAGGAAGGATTCATCTTGTATAAGACATGATCAGATCACAACGTCTAGTTTCAGGAAGGATTCATCCTGTATAACACATGATCAGAGCATCTAGTTTTAGGAAGGATACATCCTGTATAAGACATGAATCAGGATCAGAATTGATTATGTGAGGAAAAAAAATAGAGGAAGAAAAATTAAGGTGGAAGGGATAGATGAGAAACAAATATGAAGTAGTCATGAGGTATTTGGAAAGAAGAATACGAGATGCGAGACCGTAGAGGAAAATGGGGGCAATTGAGAACTCCATGGGATTATTGAGTTTAGGATTTGATGGAATGATGGTGAGATTTGTGCACAACAAATGTGGAGAGCCAACCTAGTTTGATGTTTCCCTGAGTGACTTGCACCATTGATTATAGAAATCAGGATGCCATGAGAAATGCAGGGCGTGGACTGACTCTGTAGACAAACGGGAATTTCTTGCACACAACAATGCAAGTGTTAAGAAACACTAATACAGAGTTGTGGGTTTGTGCAAGGAAACCCTCAAACACACTGATACCTCTTGTACACAAGAAGGTAAGTGTTGATAAACACTAGTACTAGGTCACCGATTTATACAAGGATCCAAAACATGCCATACTATGAAATATGCCCCAGTATGCACCTATCATAACGTACCTAGATATGGAAGAACCCAGGTAGTCGTAAATAGTGGCAGTTGTAGGGAAAAAGATGCAAGCCTATATGAAAAGATCTAACAAAATCTAACAAGTCTCTTCCTTGTGACCACATGATACCTCTTGCCAAGAGTAGAACTAGGATGGACTTGGGATTGTTTCTCAAGACTTCTTGAAGCTTACACACAAAGGCATAAAATCTCAATTTCAATGGGACATTCCTTGTTCATGACTCAGGTGAAGACTTCATCATCATACACATGTTTTATTGGGAGGCAGAAAAGAAGGAATGTTGCACATGGGTGGGCTGGATGGTAGATGATTTGTAGTATTGACATGATAGACAGTGGATCCAATTATTTACCTTGGCATCTGCATAGAGGTTTTCACTAAGGTACTTGTCCATAGCGCCACCAAGTGGTTTTCACTAATGGACGAATTGTTTTTTCTTTCTTTTTCTTTCTTTTTTAATTTTTTTGTGTCATAAGGTGCCTGTTTGCCAAGTTTTCACCAAAGTGATGATTTTTTCAAGATCTTTTTCTCATTTTTTTTAAAAAAAATTTCTTGATTTTTTTTTTTTTGACAATTTAAGACTTTCTGAGGACTAAGCATAAAATCTTTTGAGGTGCATGATATTCATTGGATCATCCAAAGGATCACCTTCAGGAGTAGCCAATTGATAAGCTCCTAATCCATATTTCACTATGATTACATATGGTCCAAGCCAATTAGGCTCGAACTTGCCTTTCTTTTCTCTTTCTTGTAGATTTTTTTGATTTTCCATGAGGACAAGATCACCAACTTGGAATTCTTAGGTTCTGACTTTTTTATGATAACTCATGTGCAGATGGTTTTGATATACCCAGAGATGATTCAAGGCCTTGAGGTGCCTTTCATCTAACAATTCTAGCTCTTGTAAGTGAGCAATTATGTATTCTTCCTCTAGTAGGATGTTTTGTAGTGATACCCTTAGAGAGGGGATCTCGATCTCAAGGGGAAGGATGGCTTCAGAACCAAATACTAGGGAATAAGGAGTGGCACCTGTGGGGGTGCAGATGGAGGTGCGGTAGGCCCATAATGCAGGATGGATTTGGAGGTGCCAATCACGACCTTCTTCATTGACTGCCTTTTTGAGGATTTTTATAAGGGTTTTATTAGAAGCCTCAGCTTGGCCTTTGCCTTGGGGGTAATATGGAGTGGAGAAGTGATGTTGGATGTTGAATTTTTGGCAGAGTTCTTTGACATCCTGGTTCTTAAATTGTTTACCATTATCTGTGATGATAACTTTTGGGATGCCATATCGGCAGATTAGGTAGTTCAAGATGAATTTGGATATTTGCTTGTCGGTGGTGAAAGTAAGAGGGATAGCCTCTACCCACTTGGTGAAGTATTCGGTGGCGATGATAATGAATTTATGTCTGTTGGAAGATGAAGGGTGGATTTTCCCAATGAGATCGAGCCCCCACTGCAAGAAGGGCCATGGTGTAATGAATGGCTGCAATTCTTGTGACGGTGCATAAATCTTGTCACCATGTTGCTGGCAAGGGATGCATTTCTTCACATAATTGTATGCATCTTTTTCCATTTTAGGCCAATAGTATCCTATTCTGAAAAGTTTTTTAGCCAATGTGAGTCCACTTGAGTGTGCCCCGCAGATACCCTCGTGTACTTCATGTAATGCCCATTCTGCTTCTTTTTTATCTAAATACCTTAGGAGGGAACCATCAAAATGCCTTCTGAACAAGGTGTCTGCAAGGATGGTGTAACAGGCACATCGGTAGATGAAGGTTTTCTATTGGGTTTTGGTGAGGTGTGGGGGAATGGTGTTGTCTTTGAGGAAAGTGAAGGTTTCTTGGTACCAAGGGGACTCGGGACCAATGAGAACACACACCATTTCAGACTCTGGTAGGTCGTATGCTGGTATAAACAATTGCTCAACCAAGAACTCGCACTTCTGATTGTGTGCTGGCATTTGAAGGAGGGAGCCAATGGTGGCCATTGCATCTGCAGCCCTATTGTTTGTTCATGGGATTTGGTCAAACTTGATTGTCATGAAATGTTGCTTAAGATCTTCAACCATGGTATGGTAGGGAAGGAGTTTATCATCTTTTGTCTGGTATTCATCATTGACTTGTTTTATGATGAGTTGGGAATTGCCATAGACTTGTAATTCCTTTATTTTCTAGTGGATAGCCAAGTGTAAACCTATGATGAGGGTCTCGTATTCTGCTATGTTATTGGTACATACAAAGGCTATCTTGTATGATTTGGGGATGCCATCTCCTTGAGGTGTGACCAATAATATTCCTACCCTCGATCCATTTTGAGTGTAGGAGCCATCAAAATACAATTTCCATGTGGAGGATGTGGTAACAGTCATAATGAACTCATCTAGTAATTCTATGAGAAGAGGATGGTTGCTTGGAAGTGGAGCTTCAGCCAACTGATCTACAATGACTTGTCCCTTGATTGCCTTTCTGTCCACATATTCATTGTCAAACTCACTTAAGAGCATGACCCATTTGGCGGTTTTGCCAGTGAGAGCAACTTTGGACAAGAGATATTTAAGTGGATCAATTTTAGCAATTAATTTTGTCTTATTATTTAGCATATAGTGTCATAGTTTCTATGTGTTGAACACTAATGTCAAACATGCTCTTTCAATGGGGGTGTAATTGAGTTCATATCCTACCAACGTCTGACTGATGTAGTAAATGGCATGTTCCTTCCCTTGATCATCTGTTTGCACCAATAATGCCCCCAATACCACTGCAGTAGCACATATATACAAAATAAGGGGTTTTCCAGGAGCAGGAGGCATCAATACAAGAGGTGATGCTAGATATTCTTTTAATTTCTCAAAGGCCTTTTGACATAGGCAATCCCATTTAAATTTTGTTTCTTTATGCAATAGGTGTGCAAATGGATGGTACTTGTCTGCTAGCTGTGAAATGAAACGCCTGACAGACTGGAGTTTTCCCTGGAGACTACGCAGTTGTCTAAGAGTTTTTGGCGGAGGCAATTCCATAATAGCTTTTACCTTTGCAGGATCAACCTCGATGCCTCTGTGGGAAACAATGAATCCCAGTAGTTTTCCCGATGTGATGACAAACACACACTTTTTGGGATTTAGGCGCAGCTTGTATTTTTCCAATCTTTCAAAGATCTATTTTAGAATGGGGATGTGTTCTTGTCTTGTCTTGGATTTTCCTAGCAGATCATCCATGTAGTCCTCCATAATTTTGTGCAAGAGGTCATGAAAAATTATTGTCATTGCCTGTTGATATGTAGCTCCAGCATTTTTAAGGCCAAAAGGCATGACCCGATAATAGAAGGTATCCCATGGTGTTGTGAATGCAGTTTTATGCTGATCCTCATTTGCTATCTTGATTTGGTTGTATCCAGAAAACCCATCCATTAGCGATAACATTTCATGTCCTGCTATAAGGTCCACAATCATGTCTATATTGGGGAGCGGAAAATCATCTTTAGGACAAGCTATATTTAGATCTCAGAAATCTGTGCAGATGCGGATGCCCCCAACAGGTTTTCCGATAGGTACAATGTTGGAGACCCATTCAGGATAATCTATTGGTTTGATAAATTCTATGTCTAACAACTTTTGGAGTTCCGCCTTGACTAGGAGTGCAATATGTGGGTACATTTTGGGCAATTTCTATTTTATAGGTTTTGCATATGGGCGGACGGCGAGATTATGAACCACCAAGGCAGGGTCCAACCCTGGCATATTAGAATAGGACCATGCAAAATTGATTTTTACCTCTGTAAGGAAGTTGATGAAGTCTTGTTTCTCAATTTTTGTGAGGGATTTGGCAATGAGCACATTTTTTGGAATGACCTCGGTGCCCATGTTGATGTTGTCTATTTCTTCTATCAACAAATTTGATTTGTCCTGTGGAAGGTAACCAATGGTAAGGAGGTCAAATCCCTCATCGTCAAGTGCCTTTTCCAGGTTTTCACTTTTAGATATGCCCTTTGTTTTTATTTCTTGTTCATCCAAAGGCACCTCAGGGAGTTTTTCACCTAGGGAATCATATCTTTTTCTTTTATTATCTTTTTTGTGGCTAAGGGCATTGACTTGACTACCAAAGTATCCCTTTTCGTGTAGTTGAATACCCGCGATTCTACTACAATCTTCCATATTTTGCACTGTTAGGAGAGCAATGAGAGCATTATCGTCAGTGCAGATATCTAAAGTGGGTTTGTCTCATTGGCCCCAATCAATGAGTTCAAGATGGACAAGATGTAGCTCATGTGAAATGGGAGAGGTTACGGGGGTGATGGTATTGATGTAAGCATCCAAGAAGATATCTTTCTCATATTCATAAGGCATTTCGTGGAATTCCTCTTCGTCAGCACTTTCGATATCCGAAGAAGGACTAGAAGGGGCACCAGCGATAGTAATCTTAGGTACCAAGGTGTACCCCAAGCCTCTGTTGTATCTGTAGGAGATAGGATTTATGGGTGTTTTTCTTCCTTTCTCCTCTGGTCCCAGGTCGTGTCCTTTGTAACCCATTTTTTCAACTATGGCAGATGCTTTTGGGTACATTTCTTTGGATATTTTTGTTGGATCTTCATCTTCTTCGTGGTACAGCCATGAAGAGATATTTGCTTTGAGGCTCTCATTATCAAGTGGGCCCCATTACTAGAAGGTGGTGTTTTGGCATTGCATGAATGGTTTTGGGTCCTTTTTTATCTCTTTTGGTTTGCCAAATGACTTAGGAGAGAGAGGGAGGTTGCCTATTAATAAGACATCCTCCAATTTATATTCTCCACAACCATTGTCCAAGATCTTGATTTGATTATCTGGCTGGGATGATGTGGAGGCAACATTTGATGTGTTAGATGGAGGCATTGGTGAGGGTCTATTTAGTGGACAATGATACAGATGCTTCCCCTCTAATAGTTTGCAATATTGAAAAGGTTGGGGATCACCTTTGATGGTGATCTCTCTTCCGTTATAGGGGAATTTGATGCATTGGTGATAAGTGGAGGGTATGGCCTGCAAGGATTGAATCCATGGCCTTCCGAGGAGAATGTTGTAGGGGAGATCAAGATCTAGTATTTGGCAAGGGGTTTCAATTGTAATGGGGCCCACTTGAAGAGGTAAGGTGACCACGCCCTTTAAAATTCTTTCTGCATCATCATATGCCTTTATTGTGATCTTTCCTGATGTGTCTATCAGATCCTCAGAAAGTCCTAATTGTTTTATTAATTTGTATGTACACAGATTAAGCCCAGATCCACCATCTATTAGGATACGTTTGACCTTGTGCTTGTGCATAAGAGCTTTGATGTGAAAAGGTTTGTTATGGTCTTCATCTACAGGAGCATCTTTGGAGTTAAATACAATGTGTTGCTGGGCAGTAAGGTTTCCAATGAGAGCTTGGAATTGGGTGGCATTGATGTTATTAGGAATGCGTGATTGGAGAAGGGCTTGTTCCAAAATTGCTTTATAGACCAGGGAAGTCTTGAGAAGTTCCAAAATGGAGATCTACGTAGGTGTCTTCCCAAGTTGATCAAGGAGGTCATATCGGTGGGTGGAAGACATGGGTGGGGGGTTTGGTGGGGGAGGAACTCCTTGGATGGTGACTCTTCCTCAGCATGTAGTTGCATTGCAATCATTCTGAAAATGGGAGGTGGAAGGCATGGAACCTTGAATGACTATCCGAGTAGGATTTGGTCTGCTTTGGGAAGAAGGAGGATTAACTCCTTAGATGGTTATGACATTGACATTATTGTCTATAGGTTCAATGCGACCTACCAAAAAATCAAAACCGGTTATGTGATTAGCATAGTCATAACCCATTGCGTTAGATGATGAGCCTTTTCCTTTATCATGCTTCGGGAAGGTTTCCTGGTACATTTTGAGTTTGTCATTGTTATTACCCGGTTCTGTATTTTCTATCTCAATCTCACCTCTATCAATGAGATCTTGTATGTAGATCTTCAATTTCATACACTTTCATGTATCATGTCCCTTGATATGATGGTATTCACAATACTTATTTTCATTATACCATCTTGGTTTAGGTTGATTGGGGTCAAACGGGCAAGTGATTGAAAAAACCACTATACCTGCTTGGACAAGTTTTTGAAACACCACTTCAATAGGCTCAGCCAGAGGAGTGAAATCTCTTGGAGTCCTATTATTCGATCGGGGTGGTCGTCCCTAGATTGAGACATTGTTGTGAGGTTTTTGGGATTGATTTTGGTTGTTGAATTGATGATTATTGGTGGTGGATTTTGGGGGAGCAGCCACTGTTTGGACCTGCTTTGCATCAGTTAAACCATCATTGACCACATTTTTTGTTTTTGGATGAGAATTTTGGCTTGTTGTTATAATAAGAGGAAGAACTTTGTGTTGATTTCTGGTAATGTTTCAAGGTTCCTTCCTCCAACAAGACACGTTCGAGGGCAAGGCCCTTATCTGTCAATTTTTGGAAGGATTTGATACATTGAGATATTAAAGGTCTTGAAAGTTTAGGCACCATGTTCTTTTGGAATAGCTCAATTTGATGTTGTTCTAGCATGTCCCACTAGAATTTCTTGATAAGATGTCACCATCTTTGTAGGAAATTGGTGAAGGTTTCTTCGAGCCTTTGTTTTGTATTACATAATTCCATCATAGATACATCATTACCCATGTTGTATGCATAGTGGGCCACAAATTTTTTTGCCAAGTCTGGAAAAGAGACAATGGAACCTCATGGTAAAGATGAGAACCATGCCAAGGCGTCTCCCATGAGACTCTTGGGAAAGAGTCTGCAAAGATAAAGGTCACTATAGGAGACTTCTTGGCATAAGATGTGGAATTCTCGGACTTGGTTGTGGGGATCTCCTTTGCCTTCATACTTGGTGAATTTAGGGATCTCAAATCCTGAGGGATATGGTGCAACTGATATAGGTGGGTCATAAGGACAAGGGCAAAACTCTTCGAACGAGTAATTTTTCCTTTTATTAGTCCTTTCTTTCATGTCCTTGATGATATTCTTCATGTCTTGAATTTCCTTGATGAGGTCTTGTTGTGGACTTTGATATTGATGAATTGTATTTGCCCCAAGAATTGGATGAACCAAAGAAGGTGCACCACCACCAATATATTGATATGATGAGGAGGTGGGAATGTGGGATGTGATGATCGATGTCGCTGGGGTTTGAGGGACAGTTGGTTGCGGTCCACCAACTGTTGTGACGAGATTGAATACGGCCCAAATAAAATTTGTGACATTGTTGGGAGAAAGGGAAGTTTGTGGAATAGAAATTTGTGGTTGAATAGAAGGAGGTGGTATAGAAGTTTGTTGGAGAATGGATGAGATCAGATTTGATAGTGGTATGGATGGTAAGGAGGAAGAAGGTGAGATGGAGACCACGGTGGGAGGTACCGTGGGTGGCATTGATTGAGCTTGGATGATTGATGGGGCTGAAATTGATTGAGTTTGAATAGTAGGTGAAACACTTTGTGTGGGAACAAGGTCTTCTTGTGGTTGTTGGGTGAGAGTGGATCTATTAAATTCAGGCAGAAGTTGAGCTCCATGTTAAAGGAGAGTTTTCAGAAGTGCAGTAGGATTGTGTTTAATAAACTTTTCCATCATCTCTTGGTTATAAGAATCCGCTAGGAAAGTTTGCACTTCCGGACAAAGTTCATCTTGGCTAACCATGTTAGGATTTTGGCTTTGATCTTGATTGCTAGGTTGCCCACTTTGTGTATGATCTTGCATGGGATCTTCATATAGGACATCAATGTCCGGCATGCCATATTGTTGTTCAGCCATCCTTTTCTTTTGGGATTGAGTTGTGACCATACACAATATTTGTGATGAAAGGACTTAAGAAATTTGTGATGAAAGGACTTAGGAAATTTGAGGATGATTGATGGAGGAGGTATTGTAGTGATGGTTTAGAATAAATTTGATGACTAGGTTGTCTTTGGTATGAACATGAAGGATCGATTCGAATGGCAAGTTGTATGAAGGGATATGACTACCCTGATTTGGATGATAGTTGGTGTTTCAAAGGACAAACTTGAATGTTGATGGAGATGACAGACTCTTAGCTTCTCTCTTAGGCTTATGAAAAATGGGACAGACAGAGTTTTGATGCAATTTTGGACTTTGTGTGGGTAATGACTTGGACAATTGTTTGTGTCTTGACAAATGTTTTTGCAAAGTGTTTCGGGATAGTGATGTGTTTTTAGTCTACTCTTGGAAAGTATGTATCAAACAAAGCAAACACAGAGATCAAATGTATATTATATCAAAGACAATCATGCTCATATACAACATTTTTAAGGCTAGCAAGGACAATAGTCATTGAATCCCAACTGGTTTTCCATCTACACTTACCCAGATAGGACACTTAGATGCTTGACCCCACTGGCTCCCCTCCACGACACTCACTTCTTGGGGCAGCCAAGTATTAATTCCCATGAAAACTCCTCATGGCAAACTTTGTGTCTCTACTAAGGGCCTTAAAAATATGGGCCGCTTCAGAGGTCCAACCTCCTGCACCAATGACTAGAAGGTTTTTGGCCACTATGAACAAGGTGTTTAGTAAGTCTTCTAATTACGAGATACCCTTCGAAATTGCGCAAGCGCAATTGAGGCCTTTAGCCCAATGAAGCACCAAGAACTTAGTAGTCATGCAAGCAGGATTGAGATCTCTAGGATCCTACTAAGCACCCAATGTGAGAGTGAACTCTCATATAGCCCCAACCATTAACCCTTTTGTAGTCAATGGCCTATTTATTATAGTGAGTTGGGAACCCCAAGTTCGGGTGTACTCACTTGGGTCATTCCCCTCTTACCTTCTCAAAGAGCAAGTTGGGAGGGCAGGCCCGCTAGAGGTAAACACACAATCAAACAAGAAAAGGTTGGAGGGTCTAGATTTCTGATCGTCTAGTAAGACAAGAGCATACTTTCCTACCTTTACGCTTTTCTTAAAGACACATAAGACAATGGTTCATTCCATTTTAATTAATATCTAGGTGCCTAATTTAAATAAATGCACAATATTTGGTTGAATCAACTAGGCAACCTGCAAAACCACTTGATTAGTAGTTTGAAAAATGGAGTCTTCAAAAAGCATCCTGCGAAACAACTTGATTAGTAGTTTGGAAAAACAAAGTCTTCAACAAGCGTCCTGCAAAACAACAAAATGACCAAAAATATTATTTTTCTTTATTGATTTTTTTGGGAATGAATAGAAAAACATGAATAAAAACTTTTTTACTAATGACAAATGTGGATTTGAAGAAAGCTTTGATGGGTAAATGGGGTTTGACTAGGTTTTTGCCACTTTCCAAGGGATAGGCAAGCGAAAAATGGGGATTTTGGAGGAGAGACAAAGGAATGGGAAAATTTGTCCAAGAGGGACAAAGAAGCAAAAGTTGGAGATGGATAATATGAGAAAAATTTGGAGGTGATTGGATAAAAGGGGAAGGAGTTATGACAAACCCTAAAAATAGAGAAATATGGGATTTTGGGCTTCAAAAAGTGGATTTTTGGGATAAGGCCTCCAAGGAAGGAAATGTGGAAAATGGCCATGCAGAGAATCTGGTGAAGTTTGGAGGAAAATGGAGTCGAGATAAAGAAGATATGGCGAAAAAATAGAAAAAACCCTAGATCTAACAAAGCAGAAACCCTAGATTTAACATAGCAGAAACCCTAAATTTAACAAAATAAAAAAATGTCAAAGGTCCAGATTTCTGATTGTCTAGATAGACAAGAGCATAATCTCCTACTTTCACACTTTCCTGCGATCAAACAGATTATCTTTAAACAGAGCAGATAACAGGAAATGAAAAAAAAAGAAATGCAGACTACAGTTAGCACCTAAAAATTTCAGACAGATTAACAGAGCAAACAGTAGCATTAAACAGATAGAAAAGTGTCCAAGGTCTGGATTTCTGATTGTCTAGATAGACAAGAGCATACTCTCCTATTTTCACACTTTCCTGCGGTCAGAGCATACAGTCACACTAAACAGAATAGAAAAGTGAAAGGTCTGGATTTTTGATTGTCTATATAGACAAGAGCATACTCTCCTACTTTCACATAGATTATAATTAAACAGAGCAGATAACAGAGCAAATAACAGATCGGATAACAGGAATTCAAATTCCCACAAAAATGCTCGCGCTAATCATAGAGCTATCGTGCTGAAACTATAACAGAAACAGAAAAAGAGCAGAAACAAAAACGAAACAAAAATAGAAAAGAAGCTATTGCACAAAAATACAGAGCCGCTATTCTGGAACCTGCAAAAAAAAAGATTTTTTTTTTTCTGCAGTCGTGTTATTCTAGAACCTACGGCTCACAACTCACAAAAAACCAAAAAAAAAACATTAGTTCTTAGGGATGTGGGTCCCACCAGGCGTGCCAAAATGAAGAAGGGAAAACAGATTTGAAGGTCAAATGATCAAAACATAATGAAATAAACATGCAGAATGCTAAAATATCATTAAAAGACCATTTCACCTTGCTATTTTACCTCCTCCTTCGGATTGAGCTTGATGAAGTGAAGGTGCCCCTTGATAATGCTCCACTTGATGTGCTCCTTTGATTGCTGGATGTGGATGGCTCTCCAATGTTGTGCACAAATGGAATGGATTTGAAAAATGATAAGGATGAGATGATCAAGTTGCCAAGATGATTTCCTAGGCTCAAAAGGGTAGCATAAACTTACTGGATTTCAAGATGTTTTGAATGAAAGGATGGAGCCCTATTTTATAGGAAGAGGAGAGGAAAACAAATGGCTAGGATGAATTCGAGATGAAGGGCTAAGATTTACTTGTGAGCTCACACAAGGTCCAAGAGAGGGTGTGGAGACCAAGAAATATGCCTTAAAGGCATTTTGTATCTCCACACTTCACAAGATGCATTGGAGGAATTAAAAATTCTCCAAAAAAGGATATCATGGGGATTGGAGGAATAAAAAGGAATTAAAAATTCCTTGGGAGAGGGGATGCTTAGAGGAATGTGTGATTTCAAAAATCTTACATTCACCTAGGAAAAGAGCATTTGAAGCTAGTGGCTAGATGAAAAAGACAGAGTTGACTTTGTGGCTAATCATGATGATTAACCATTAACGACACATTAGGAGAGGGATTAGAGGAAATGTTAGGTGGGATTAATATTTGTAGGAGAATTTGACTAGGAGAGAGAATGAGTGGAGGGAATAAAAAATTAGAAGAATAATGTTAAGTGAGTTTAGGGAGTTTCTAGAAGAATTTATTAGGTTAATGATGAATTAAGAAGATGATTTGTAGGAATCATGTAGGTTAACTAATTAATTGAAATTAATTAGCTAAGAGGAAGATTTGTGAGGATTTGATTTTTAGAAGAATAAAGAAAGGGATTGATTTATTAAATAAATCAATCACAGGCTATAGTGACAATATTAATTATATTTAATTAATATTGAGAGGAATTTGAATTAACATAATTAATTAATTAATTATGCGAGGAATTAAAAATAATTAAAATAATTTTTTTTAAGTGTCTACAATAAGACCTTGCATAGAAACTCTCAAAGAAGGTATTTCCACCTCAATAGGCAAGACTAATTTGGATCCATACACCAAAGAAAAAGGTTTAGCCCCAGTAGGTGATTTGATACTTGTTCTATAAGCCCATAGTACAAGATTGAGCTATAGATGCCAATCCTTTCCATATTTGTTTACCATTCTGTGCAATAGTTAGCAGTTTTTTGTTAGATGCTTCAGCTTGTCCATTACCTTGAGGGTAGTATATGGATGACCAGTGTTGTTTGATTTTGAACTTTTCACAAAGCTCATCTAGATCTTTGTCTTAAACTGCCCTCCATTGTTAGTCACAATTGAAGAAGTTACCCCATACTTGCAGATGATATAGTTAAGGATGAACAAAGCTACTTGTTTACCAGTTGCTTTTATTAGTGGAACCGCTTCAACCCACTTAGTGAAGTACTTAGTGGCAGTTATGAAAAACTTGTGTCCATTAGATGATGTAGGATAGATATGGCCAATGAGGTCAAATTCCCATTGTTGAAAAGGCCAATGTGTGATGAAAGGTATTAGATCCCTTGCTGGAGAATGTATGAGATTTCCATGTAGCTGACACTTCTCACAAGTTTTAGCAAATTTTATAGCATCTTTCTCCATATCTGGCCAGTAATAGCCATCCCTTAGCAATTTTCGAGCCAGAGTAAGACCGTTTGAATGAGATCCACAAATACCTTCATGGACTTAAGATAATGCATGTTGGGACTCTTCAGTTTCTAGACACCTAAGCAAATTACTATCCAAACCTCACCTATATAGATCATTAGCGATGATGACATATCGTGAAGTGTTTCAAGTTAGGTTTCTTTTCTCATTATGAGTAATATTAGCAGGGATAATTTGGTCACACGAGTAAATGTGGCTATATCAAGATAAATCATGTCCAATGATAGAATAGACCATCTGGGAATCAAGGAATCATAAGTAGGATAATGTAACTCTTCCACCAAGAATTCAAAGCAGAACTCAGATTCTTGTACCTATGGTATAGATGCCAATGTAGCCATAACATCTACTACTTTGTTTGTTGATCTAGGAATCTGCTGAAATGATACAAAGGTAAAGTATTTCTTGAGGTCATCAACCATTCTTTTATAGTGAATCAATTTCTCATCCTGAGTCTGATATATATAATTGATTTGGTTGATAATTAGTTGAGAGTCTCCATAGATGTGTAACTCAACAGCCTTCCATTCAAGAGCTAGCTTGATTCCATTTACCAAGGCTTCATATTCTGCAATATTGTTGGTACATAGAAAGAGAATCTTGTATGCCTTTGGGATTGAATATCTTTGAGGAGTGATAAAAATTATTCCAGCACCAGAACCTTGTTGAGTGAAAGGCCCATCAAAGAACATTTTCCAGGATTGTTGAGTAAGGTGCATGATGGATTCATTAAGAAATTCCATGTGCAAAGGGTGATCATCTTCAAATGGAGCATTAGTAAGTTGATATGTAATGACCTGTCCTTTGATATCTTTGTGTTTTATATATTCAATGTCAAATTCTGTAAGAATCATGACCCATTTAGCCAATCTCCCTGTAAGTGTTTCTTTGCTGAGAAGATATTTGAGCGGATCAATCTTTTCCACCAGCTTGATAAAATGTGCTAGCATGTAGTGTCTTAATTTTTGTGATGCAAAGATCAATACTAAACAACTTTTTTCTATGATAGTATAGTTCATCTCATAGGACACCAAGCTCCTACTAATATAATATATAGCTGTTTCCTTTTTATTCTCATCCTATTGTGCCAAAAGTGTCCACAGTGATGTATCAGTAGCTGATATGTAGAGAATCAATGGCTTTCCTCGAATTGGTGGCATCAATATATGTGGATTAGAAAGATATTCCTTGATCTGCTTTAAATGTTGTTCACAATCTTCATCCCAATTGTACTTGACTCCTTTTCGTAATGCCTTTGTGAATGGTTGAGCCTTATCTGCTAGTTGAGAAATGAAGCATCTTATTGGGAGGAACCCTTGTAAACTTCTCATTTGACTGACATTCTTTGGAGGTGGCATTTCCACGATAGCCTTAACTTTTTTTGGATCCACTTCAATTCCTCTCACTAAAACAATGTATCCTAGGATCTTACTAGATGTAACCCCAAATGCAGATTTCTTGGGATTTAATCTGAGTTTGAATTTTTCCATCCTATCTAATATTGGACCTAGTTCTAATAGATATGTTGATATTTTCATAGATTTAACTAGAGTATCATCAAAATAATCCTCCATTTTTTTGTGCATCATGTCATGAAAAATTATTGTTCCAACTCTTTGATAAGTGGTGCCTGCATTCTTTAAGCTGAAGGGCATTACATTCTAGTAGAAGATTCCCCATGCAGAAGTGAATGTTGTTTTCTCTTGATCCTCAGGTGCAATTTTGATCTGATTGTGTCCAAAAAAACCATCCATTAAAGAGTACATTTCATAGCCGGCAATCATGTCCATGATCATATCTATGTTGGGTAGTGGAAAATCATCTTTTGGATAAGCTTTGTTGAAATCTCTTAAATCTGTGCAAACATGTATTCATTTGTCAAGTTTGGAAATAGGTATAATAGTAGATAACCACTCGCCATAATCAGTTGCTTTGATGAATCTAGCTTTTAGTAATTTTTCTAGCTCAGCTTTAACAACTAATGCAACATGAGGATGCATTTTTCAGAGTTTTTGCTTAACAGGTTTAACTCTGAGAGTGATAGAGAGATGATGCATTATGAGGTCAAGATCTAGACCCGACATATCAGCATATGTCCATGCAAAATTGATCTTCTTTTTTCGTGAATAAATCAGCAAATTCTTTTAGTTCTTCGGCTGACAAGGATTGAGCTACATGTATGGTGTGTTGAGCTTCTTCTGTTCCAATGTTTACTAGCTGTGTAGGTACAATTAGCACTGGTCATTTCTCTTGAAAGTGATCAGGAAAAATGTCAAGTGTCTCACCTTCAGGTGCTTCAAAGAGTTTTTCATCGTTAGGTATGTCCTTTATTTTTACTTTTTTTGATTCTGACATCGCCACAGTGTGGTTTTCGCTATTAAAACTCTTTTTTTTATTTTTTTTATTTTTGTGACTAAGATACTTGACATTTGCTACTATCATGTTCTTACTTTGTTCATTGGTGGAAGAGTCCATTTGTTCAGCTGCATTAAGATAATAGGCTAATGTATAGTCATTAGCAAAGGTAGGTATATTCAAAGGTTGATCTTGGAGAGTACAGTCAATAAGCTCAGAATGTACTAGGGATAAACATTTAATAGATTCAAGGGAATTCACGGTATTGTCATCACAACCTCAGATCAACAAGTCAAGTTCTAGAAGGCTACCTTGCATAAGCGTCTCGAGACCAGGAAGAGTTAGAACATTATTATCAAATTTTACATTAGTATTTAGGGGATCTAACCCAACAGACCTACCACTAGCACCCTCCTCTACTTCAAATTGGACTACATATCATGGTTTGACAGTAACAAGTTTAATAGATAGAGTTTCCACATTCATGACAAAGTAGCCATAGTTTGGTGTCCAATAGGTAATTTCATAAATAGATATTATTTCAAAGTGATCAGAGTCAAAGATGAAGCCTCTGACTCTTCTTCAAGTGGCTTAATGAAAGCATGTATAGTATCAATATCTACATCTTTGATACTACAAGTTCCTTCATGATTTGGTTCAATGATCACTTGTAGTTGACATAAATTTGATGACTCTATTAGTTGTTGTCGTCTTTTCCATTCAGCTTCCTCTGGACTAATGACCAGCCCTGCTTCTGTAGCCTCCAATTCTTCATTTGTAGTCCCATACCTAATTTTCTCTATCTCATTAGAGGTAGATATAGTAGGTGAAGAATTTTCTTGTGCTCTTTCTTCTTTCAACTATTGTTCATAGTCTTCTTGTCTTTTTAGTCCGATTTCCTATATTTCCTTTTGTAGTTTTAAGCGCACTATCTCTTGTGCTTCATCTATGATATCACTAGGTTATTCAGAAGTTTCTTTAGTAGATGCATCTGATAAAGGTTGGGAACCCCATTCATACTCATTCAAGTCAGTTTATGAATCATGTACTTGCATTGTAATTCCCCACAAGGAACCCTAAAGGAAAAGAGCACAACTAGGCAACTAAAGGGTGAAAGAATTTTTTTTTAAAAATTAAGTGCATTAATTATAACAATTGCATGTTTAATAACATAGCGGAAGTCTAACACATGATTTTCTAAGGGTTATCAACGAAGATTAATTTGCAGATTATATTAACACCACGGTTAATCCAATTGTCCATTTAATTAGGTAAATTAAATGCTTATGATTAAAACTACACATACATCTAAATTCCAAAATGAAAGAATCAAAGTATTCCATGCGTTCAATTTATCCATAAATCATTTATACATAAGATCAAAGTTACTGAATAATCATACATTCCACTGACATAACATTACAATATCCATAAATACATGGCTTCCATTAATACCACGGATTACAAAGTTACAATATCAAGGTTACATAAAAGTCTGATACAATGACCACAAGGTCTCAACTAAACAATGATCCCTAAAATGAGCTGGTACATGAACCATGAACCAAGAAACACCAGCGAAGCCTTTCCTCGCCTAAAGATACAATCCAGAACATTCGATGGGAAGTGGCACTACCACCTAACCATGTGATCTGAAAATGGAACCACACCATCATGCTAGGAGATAGTAGAAAACCCTCAAGCAAGCAAAGTAAGACAAGTACAAAAGAACTACAAGACTCTGCAAACATCCATGTGACTCAACTCACAAAACACTAGTGACTCTAAGGAGAGAGTGTCATCGCATAGCTTGATGGTTACCATGGTAGGCCTCCTAGGTCTCGGCTCTCTGTCCTGGTAACCTCTCCCAGCTTCCAGCTCCAACTAAGTCTCATGTGGACCTTACCAATCCTTTCGTGAAGACAAGGTGGTAAGTTTGCCATTCCAAGCCTTCTCGTAACATTATGAGCCCTATACAAGCACTACACCTATGCATGAGGTACATTATCTTAATTAATATTTATTTCACTCCCCCCCAATATATTATTAGGTTATCACTTTTTAACTGACTTTCGATGGGTTATCCTATCATCCACTTCGAGCACGACCCCCGCTCGAAAGCCACTCTTTCTCATAGGACACTAATAGGAAAGGTCTCTCTTACGAGAACTCTATGGTGAAACATACAACCATAACTAATCCTGACAAACCACAGGTGAATGATACACAATCACTAACCCAAGATTGACCATTTGGACAAAACACACAATGGCTCACATCAATAAGGTTATACAACAACACCTAACCAAGGAGATATAATAACATGTGACACAATGACAACTCAACCAGAACTGTAACGGAATTAAGCTTGACTGAAAACACCATTTACACAAGATCCTAATACCGGCAATCTTTTCTTAAAACAGCCAAAAGCATAAATAACTTGCAATTAAAGATTTTCTAGACAATAAGAAAATACAACTATTTTAATACAAAGAAATCAATGTTGTCATTTGTCCAATAAGGCTAAATCAATCACATAAAAATTAACCCCCTAATTATATGCTCATGATTAATTTACAAATATATCTGATTAGCTTATACAAATAATCTAAATTAAATTCCAAACTAAATATATATATAATAGTATAATAAAATTACATAAATATATATACTCATTGAATATAATATCATATAATTATATCACATTAAAAATATATAATAAAATGAAGATTTAATTTTACAATAACTTTTTATTTCCAAAATAATATAATAAAACCACAATACTATATATATATATATATATATATGTATATATATTATTTTTTTTAATTTTTTTAATTAATTAATTTTTTAAATTTTTTTTATTAATTTTATATTTTTTTAAGTAATTAATTTTTTATTTTTATTTTTTAATTAATTTTTTTTTTTTTAAAATTCCAATAACCTAAAAAAAACATTAAATTTTATTTCCAATAAAATTTATTTCTAGAGAATCTAATTAATACAACTTTTCTCCAAAATACTAAAATAAAACAATTTCTCCATAACTTTTAATAACTTAATAAATTTAATTAAAATTAAATTCATTACCATAGTAACTAAATAATTACATAGAGATGTACAAATATTGACATAACAACCATAGCAAAATATCGAAACAAAATCAAACAAGAGGGAATGATTTCTCTAGTAAACCCCATTCCTCCCAAATCTTGCAATTTTCCATGCACAACAAAAATCTTGGCAAAATTTGCCATAATAACTTTTTCCAATTTTCTCAAAATTTAATCTATAAACATCCAGGAAATAACTGCTTTCTATAAACTAGAAATTAACTTCAGGAATGGACTTTAGCCAAGAGCGAGAAATAATTAGACAGGATTTTAGATTTGACAAACATCTTAACACACACATCATTCAGAAAGATAAAAGAAATAAAACTATTTTTTTAAAACAACAATCAAAAGAAGCCACCCAACTTGGTATAGCTTTCCTGGAAGAAATTTGTAGAAGAGAACCAATCCTTCAACAACCTTCCAAATAAATTTCTTCACCTAAATCCCTGACCTATTTCCTGTGTATCCCTAAAATAAAGACCTATTCCTCTTTTAAACTAAAATTCTAGATTGAATATATTTTTCTCCAAAAACCTAAATTTAGTAATAAAAACAATTTTCTTTTCTTTTCTAATTTTCTAACAAAGGGATAAGTTAACATGCAATAATTAAAAATAATTTTTCTTTCTTTTCTTTTCTCATGCAAATTAATTAATTTTCTAAATAAAGAAATTAAATCAATACTTTAATTCTAATTAATTCTTTTATTCATTTATTTATTTATTCTTTTATTCTTTTATTTATTTAAAATTCTAGAAAACAATAAATGAAATTAATCTAATTTTTTTTCACTAAAATTTAAATAAAATATATCTCTAATATCATGCAGCTTGCAACTTAATTTAATAACTTCTTTTAATTAATTAAATTTATAATCTCAATGCATACATAATTCAACTATGAGACAAATCTAGAAATTTAATTAATTAATTAAAACCACTAAACACACAAATTGAGCAAACCTCAAGCAAATACTCATAAAAGGATCAAACAACAAAATATGAAGGCCGAACAAACTGACAGGACGACCAACCGACGACACTCACATGAGTGTAACTGAGTAAAATAGGGTCAACTACTATCTCCTCCACTTCCATCAGAAAATATAAGGCACGCTCAGACTTGTGAAGCCAGGTGGAGACGATACCCCATACCTACCCGATACTTGTACCTGCAAAATCTTGCATCATCGAACCACACATGCATATATACAATATAGAAAACATGGCATACACACCGATGAAGGAGAATCACGACGTTCCTTGTCTCACCGAAATGAGTGAAGGAAAATTGTCCCCTTGCATCCAATACACTCACAGACACACAACATATAATTACACATTGCATAGATAAAGTAAAGTGTCAGTACATAGCAATAATCCATAAAATACCATAAATCACATAAATTGTGCATCTCATATCTAGATAAAGCATGAAATAATGTCATATAAGTCTAATTAACACATCATTGTAATGTATCCACTGAAAGTAAACAATAATAAAATATGAGTCTAATAAGTTCAAACGAGGTAGGGTACTACATTCATTGTTCCTATGTATGTGACCAAAATGTTCAGTGGTGTAAACAATTATTTAATTCCTTCTATTTCTTCTCTCATATCTTCTAGGATTTATACTCCTTGTAATATCACTGATGATATAGTTGGAACTTGATTACAAGTTGCTTCTTCTCTCTTGATTGCCAGTTATTCTTGTTCTTTTTCATACTCTTCCTGAGTTTGTTGAGTATTTACTTCATGTGATGTTTGATGTAGTATCTTTTTCCTCCACTTAGACTGATGATGAGAAGTACGTTTCTGATCTAATGACTCCTCTGAATGGTATCCAAGTCTAGCTTTATCATTTGTAGACTTAGTTTGTAGATGAATAGGTTCAACAATACCTTCTTGATGCTCGCCCAGAGGACCGATACCTGAATATCCCATGCATTGAATCATCTTATATCCTGGACCATATTGTTCAGGGGAACTCTCATAGTGTTGCACTTCTTTGTATTCACTATCTTCTTTGAAAAGCCATTTAAGAACAACCTCCTCTTGTGTTTCATCTACAAGGGAAGTAGAGGACTATACAAAAATACCATCATAAATGACATTTGGAGTTCAATTTTGTGGCTTCATAGCCTCATATAGTTTTCTAGACTGTCTTGGTGATGGAGGAAGAGACATTAGTGAAAGTACAGGTTCTATCTTGTATCCACCCATGCCAGTACCTATCATTTTCAATTTCTTTTCTAAGTCTTTCATCAAAGTTTATGAACTTTTAGCTGTAGAGGTTGCTCTTTTATGAGGAAAAAAGGTATCAATACACTATTTTAATGCACTACAGGTGTAACTTGTATCAGCAGGAATACTGACTTCAACTCCATTATAAGTAAATTTCAAGCATTGATGATAGGTAGATGGTACTGCTTGCATTTTGTGAATCAAGGCCTGCCAAGAAAGATGTTGTATGAAAGAGGAAGGTCAAGCACCTAAAAAATAACATCTCTCTCCATAGGTCCTACCCTAATCGGTAATAGTACCAGACCTTTAGAAGTTCTTTCTTCTTCATCATAAGATTTGATTGTTATTTTCTTTGTTGGATCAATGACATGTTCGGAAAATCCCAAGTGTGTTAGTAAATTGTAGGTACAAATATTCAACCCAATGCCTCCATCTATCAAAACACGTTTGACTTGGTGTTTATGGATCATAGCTTCGATGTGTAATGGTTGGTTATGCGGGTGATTCAGTGAATTGTCATCTTCTTCAGTGAAGGTGAGGTAATGAGGCAAAGTCAGGTGACCCACCATAGATTGAAACCGATCTACATCTAAATCTTTGGGGACATTAGTAGTGAGAAAACTTTTTCCATGATCTCTCTATGAGAAGAAGAGATCTTAAGCAGTTCAAAAATAGAGATTTGAGCGGTGGTTTGTTTTAATTGTTCGATAATGTTTTAACCAAGAGAGGATGATGAAGCCAGCTGCTTAGATCTAGTTGTGATCATATCTGATTGTCTATTTGAAGAAGTTGGTAGGTTTGATGTTGTTTGATCAGGAGTTCAAGAACTAGCTCCTTTTAGAGTAACCTTATTTTGAGCACGGGTTATAACATTTGCAGTTTTCATTTTATGTTTCTTATCTTTTACTATGATCATGTTGCAATACTCAGATTGGGAAGATTCAATCATGTTGATTACATTGTCATTGTTGGCATAGGTGCAATTGACTTTGGCACATCCCTTGGATTTTGAGGAATCACCTTGTTCATAAGCAGGTAAGGGATCTTTAAAATCTGTGTGATCAGCATTAGTCATGTGATTTCCAACAATAATTTTTCTAGCATCGATGAGGTCTTGAATCTCATGTTTGAGTTTCATGCAGTTGTTTGTTGTATGACCCTTGTTTCAATGATATTCACATTACTCATTTTCCCTCCACCATTTGGGTTTAACTTTTGGATCATATGGTCTAGAGTTGTTAGGCAAGTTTATTAGATCATTTGCCAATAAAGTCTTAAGATTTGATTCATATGATTCCTCCAAAGGAGTGAAATCACATTTAGCCAGGGATTCTCTTTAAACCACTCTTTTCATTTCTTTGGAGGGTTTTCCACCGCAGTTTTAGCTGCTTTGAGGGCTTGTGTGCCACTAGCCAGATTAAATATTATGGGTTTTTATTTTGGTTTAACAATGTCCACCACTCCATCATTAACATTTCTATTGATATCTTTTCCATATTTCCAGTATTTATTCTTCTCTTTGGAACTAGAACCTTTTTGTGTTTTTTTCCAAAGTGATATATCTCCTTTCTTTATAAGCACATCTTCCATTCTGAGGGCACTATCTACCATTTTGTTGAATGAAGGGTACACTTGCATTTGGATATTGTATTAGGGATCAGGTTATTGACAAAGATATCCATCTTCTCAGAATCTGGAATGGGCTATGAATATCTAGAGAACATCTTTCTCCAATGTTGAAGAAAAGTGAGAAAAGGTTCTCTTGTTTTCTGTTTAGTATTGCAAAGCTCGATCATAGTGATTGGATGACGAATGTTATAGGAGTATTGTTGGAGAAACAATTTGACTAATTCCTCAAAAGATTTAATTCCCATAGGTAGGCTTGAAAACCATTCCATAGCTTGTCCTCTTAAACTCCTCGGGAAAAGGCACATGAGATATGTTTGTTCGTGCATGAATTCCATACATAAAGCACAAAATTCTCTGACATGGTCTTGAGGATCTGCATTACTGTCATATTTGTCAAACTTAGGAATCTCTACTCTTGAAGGAAATGGAGGCATATGAAGGTTTTTTTCAAATGGGAATGGGCATATCATGTCCAAATAATATTGCTTTGATGATTTATCCTTGTTTTTCATTTCTTTGATTCCAATCTGTAATGCTTGTAATTGTTTGTTTACCAGCGCTAAGGGTGTCTCTTCCTCTTTAGTGATAAGGGTTTCAATGTTATAATCAGTAGGAAGTTTAGCACCTTGTTTAGCTAGTTCTAGAAAATAATCTTCTTTTTGTCTAGCAATGATAATCTTCATCATTTTTTTTGGAAATCTTTATCCTTTTGATAGCTATTTATAACATCTTTTGTAGGTTCGGAGGCTTCAGACTTGCTAGATGAGGAATGACTGTCATTAGCATGTGTGTTGATATTGTCATAAGTATTGTGTTTAGCAGCTTCTCTTTCTTGCCTTTCTCTAGACATGCTATAAGGATTGCTAAACAATTAGTATATTTGATGACGAAGGTTTGTTAGAGATGGGGTCTTCTACAAAGAATGGATTAGTTTGTAATGAAAACAATTTTCCTTTACCTTTGGCAGCATTCTTACAAGAACTTCTGGTTTGAACAGGCATATATAACTATGTGATTGAGCACTAGGAGTGATGCAGATGTCAAGATCAAATTGAAGCTAGTTGTTCATTTAATGTAGTGATTGAGAAAAGTGACTAAGACTTAGTCTAGTTTTAGGAATGATCTATCTTGTATAAGATGTGATCTAAGTAACTTAGTTTGATAAGTAGTTGATTAAACTAGCTGAAAGATGATCGACAAAATTATGGAACACACCGGTAGGAGTACACTATCAAGATTATTTATGCTCAGAATTATGATGACCGGATTTATGCTCATTGTAGATTGATTAGGCAAGTATGACAGTTCTGAAAAGTGTGCAAACAGACAAGTTTCTGGACCGACAAAATCAAGAATTCATACGACAAAGTTTTCAGACCCAGACGACAATTTAGCAATTCCCAAATGACACAGATAGTTTTTCGTACGAGTTGCTACCTATACTCACATGACAATTTTGTGTTCTCCAGATGACAATCTAATGAGGATAATTATTACTTGTACAATAGTCTATTCAAGTTTAGATGACAATTCTCTAGGACTAGAACAACAATTCTAAAGACCAGGATGACAATTCTGACAAGACCAATGAAGACTCGTACGACAATAGGTATATAACCAAATGATAATTCAGTAGACTCGTACGACACTGGACTGGACAAAGACGAGATTCTGACACAAAAAGAGTTTTGATCACTAACAAAGACGAGATTTTGACTAGGACGGAGTTTTTGATCACTGATTTTTTTTACGTTGTTGATTATTTTCTCCAGTTTCAGTTTTAGGGATGAAAACACAGTAAACATGCAAGATGTATAATGACTTCAAGCACAATAGGCTAGCCCTATGGAAGTTGGCTTAGAGAAGAAAACCTTTGCTTGCAGAATCAGGTACACACCCAATAGCTAATCAGAATACAGCCGCTAAGTCTCACGCAATGGATTCTCAATGTCGTATTAGCCAACTCCAAATGCTAATGGGGGCACTAAATGGATAGTATCTTGGGAGAGTTACTATCTCTCTTGCACAAAGATTATCCCCCTTTCAGAGGTGAATCAAGTAGCCTCTATCTTATAGTTCTTAGTAAGGAATTTTGTTCAAAATTACCCCTTGAAGTCACACAAGCATGATTGAGGCCTATAGCCCAACAAGGTACCAAAAAAAGTTGTAGTCACATAAATGTGATTGAGATCGTGAGGCCCTACAAAATGCCCGATATGAGAGATCTCAAAGAGAAAACTCAAATAATCCTGTCCTTTGAGACTTTAATCAACCAGAGGCCTATTTATTATAGTGAGTTAGAATGCCCAGGTCCAGCTATACTCACTTGGGTCATTCTCACAAGGTGATTAATTTTTCCCACTATGGTAGGCCCACTAAAGGTACACAAATCTCAAACTTAGAAAGATCTTTGAGGGTCTAGATTTCTGGTTGTTTGTGTAGACAAGAGAAGACTCTCCTACCTCTTAGATTTTTCTTAAAACACAAAAGATAGATTTGTTCATTAACCAGAAAGCAATTTAAGTGCCTAAAAAATGAATTTAAAGAATACACGAAGTTCACTTGAATCTCCTCAGGCAACCTGTAAAAACAACGAATCAGTAGTCATATTGTTTTTGTGCAACAGGTGTGTTCTTCGACACATGTTCTGCAAAAATTGGTTAGGCTATCAAAATCTCTCAGGAAAATAGAAAACAAGCCAGGGTCAGCATTAGTACCATAAAAATTTAATAAGAAAAACCCTAAAATTGTAGTCTCTTTTAATACCAAAAACTAGAATACCGTACGAGTATTATCACCCAGTCATACGATAATTCGCGACGAACCATACAATATCTGGAGATTAGGTTTTGGGCCTTTGTGAAAACTCGTAGTAACTGTACAGAAAAAATCCAAAAAATAAAAATGAACTAATCTGTAAGGCCGAAAGATGAAGTCTTTTGCCCCACGGTGGGCGCCAAAAATGTGTGTGTGAAAAGTGGAGAAAGTCTGCAAGCTATAAGACAACACTTCAATTAAGTGATTGCATGCATGGTTAGATAGATATAATCATGAATATAGAAAACTATAACAAATCAAACTATTTCCATCTAAAAGATACGAGTATAGACTTGCTCTTAGATTTGTCTAAGCAATACCAGTGACTAGACTACACCAAGATGAAGGATTTAATCTATATGAGCACAAGATTAAGCTAGATGGATGCAAGATTAAGCTAGATGGATGTAAGATTAAGCTAGATGAATTCAAGCAATCATAATTAAACTAAATGTGAAAAAAGATAAACTAAGATGCAATAATCTCAAAGTACAATATCTTCAATGACTCCAGAGCAAAAACTGCATAATAACAATGAATCTATAGGGTGTTTTGAATGAGAGATGAAGGCTGAATTTATAGAGACTCAAAAGAGAGACCAACGGTCAAGATCAATTAACAATGAGCGGTTGAGATTCCTCAAGAAAAAGCACAATTTGGTATAATTAAAATAATTGAGAGATCAAATTAAGTTAATCTCGAGATAGATTCCAATTATAGCTTGATTGAATGCATTCAGATTATAAATTCGAGTTTGCATTGGAGATAAATTTAGTTAATTCCATGCACTTGAGATAAAAATAGGTTATTCCATGAACTTTTCTTTAATTTGCTCAAGATTTTTATTTAGAAAAAGCCTTTTCTTTAATTTGCTCAAGATTTTTATTTAGAAAAAGCCTTTTCAATGCAACTGAACCTCTTTCCTCAAGAACAGATTTTAATTTTAATTTTAGAGAAAATGATTAATTCAATTTAATTACTTTTCTCATTTCTCAAGTTATCTCAATTTTAGAAAAACAAATATCTCAAGCTTGATTTCTTCTCTCAATTTAATTCTTTTATTTTGTTTTCAATTTAACTCTTTCTTTTGCAGATTAATTCCTCTTTTTGTGATTAATCTCTTTTTGTAAATTAATTCCTCTTTTTGTGATTAATCCCTTTTTGTAAATTAATTCCTTTTTATGATTAAAGAGAAAATTTATTTATTAATTAAATATGCTAAGATATTTAATTAAATAAATAGGATAATTGATCAAAATGATTTACTTGGAATGGTTAATTAATTAAATAAATATTTAATTAATATATAGTGATTTATTGCCATGTAATATTAATGATTGAAGAATTAATTAATTAGGTGCTCAAGGTTGATTAATTTATTTTGGTTGGGACCTTGGTGATGTTGTCGAGATTAGGGGCCCATGGTTTAGGTGACCATTTTTAGGGTATTACAGGCTAAACCCTCAACCCTCAACTTAAATTACAAAAATTACATAGCATGATACAAAGATCGACCATTGGACCAATATTATGATTTACATTACATAGCATGGACTTTATTCAAATTCCTAAACGATTACATTCACCAAAAATATTGCGAAGATCAACCGTAACACGCTACACCACCAGAAATACCACATAATACGAAAATCATCACTCGTTCATAGAAATCACCAAAAAATCGCACAACGATCAATGCAGACTGCCAAAAAAAATAGGACACAAATAGGAAACATGAGCAATCACATTAGAATCATCCAGAATAGTTGCCCCAACACCTCTTTTCAAATCTTCATCGGCCAACGTCTCAAAGCTCAAGAACACAACCAATTAGAAACTGTCATGAGGAAAGATAACTTGCAGAGCACCAAATCATGAACCATCTGAAATGAAGATACACAAGATGATCTCAAACAATAATCCAAAGTCTCAGCACAAGATATTCAATCACACTGGAATATACTAGAAGAAATACTGGATTCTGCAAAACAATGATCAGCAAAACCAAACTACAAAACCGGATTAAAAACTCTTCCCAAACTCACCGGAATAGACCATAAGAATATGTTGACATCAATGACAACAATATATCCTGGCAGCAGAAATGATCAACCAAATCCAACAATCTCCCCAATAATCCAACAATAGTCTTCTTTGTTTGTCAATGAAAATCCATCTAGTTGCTTAATGTAGACTTCCTCTTCCAATTCACCATTCAAAAAGGTTGACTTCACATCCATTTGATATACCTTGAATTTATTATGAGCAACATATGCAATAAATAGTCTAACAACTTAAATTCTAGCTGTTTTTTTTCTAACAACTTCTCCAACTTCATTCATCTTATTCTGGAACACCCATTTAGTACCAATTACATTATTATCCTTAGGTCTTGGAACAAGTTCCCATGTTTTGTTCTTCTTAATCTGATCTAACTCTTCTTCCATAGCTTTTACCCAATTTTCATCTTTACAAGCTTCAACAACATCTTTAGGATCAATTTTAAAAATTAAACATGTCTCCTCAATAACAATTCTTCTCCTAGTCATCACACCTTTACTTTTGTCACCAATAATCTAATTCTTTGAATGATTTATTCTTACATACCTCGGGGTCTTCTAATTATTCTGATTTTTAGGCTCTTGAACTTCTTCATTGGTAGTAGCATCAACATTCACTATCTCTACCTCTATCAGATCACTCTACTTCATGGTTGGAGTTTGCACTTTCGTTGCAGTAACATCCTAACCATCAGACTCATATTCACATGCTCTGATTTGCTTCCCATGATTCTCATATACCTTCACATTTGCACTTTCCACTATCTTTCTCAGTCTCTTATTGTAACACCAATAGGCTTTTCTCTTAGTAGAATGTCCCAAGAAAGATTCTTTCATCACATCTTTTATCAAATTTTCTTATATCCTCATCTATGTTGATATAACAATTGCTTCCAAAGATTCTCAAATATCCAACTGTAGGAACATGACCAAACCATAGCTCATAAGGGGTCTTACCAGAATCACCTTTTATATGCACCCAGTTGAATGTGTATAAAATAGTGCTAATAACTTCTCTCCAATAGATATGCAAAATATTTCCTTCAATCATCATAGTTCTAGTAGCATCCACAACTATTATGTTTTTTCTTTCAACAACTCCATTTTGTTGAGGGGTTCTAGGAGCTGATAGTTGTCTCTGGATTCCATGCTCTCCACAAAAGGAATTAAACTCATCAGAGGTGAATTCTCCACCTCTGTCAGACCTTAGGTACTTCATCTTCAATCATGTTTGTGTCTCCACTCTAGCTTTGAATATTTTAAAATTCTCTAGTGCTTCAGATTTCTCCCTTAGAAAAGTGGCCCTCATCATCCTAGAATAGTCATCAATCAGAAACATAAAGTATATGTCTCCCTGCAAGCTTCTCACTTTAGACAGTCCACATAAATCAGTATGCACAAGCTCTAATAATCCATTAGATGTACACGGTTTTCTCTTGAATGAAATTCTTGTTTGCTTTCCCAATTGACATTCTTTACATACTGGATTAGTAGGCTTCACTTTCTTAGGCATATCTCTAATAGCTTGAGTAAAACTAATCTTAATCATGTAGTCAAAGTTAACATGACACATTCTCCTATGCCACAACCAATTCTCATCAATCTAAGCAATCAAACAATTTTTCTCACCAGCATTCAAATGAAAGATATTACCTTTAGTCTTAGTACCTAACGCAATCTCTATACTAGAGCTATTCAAGATCTTACATTTCCCATTCTTGAAATGAAAATCATATCCCTTATCAACCATATATCCAACACTCAAAATATAAAGCTTCAAACCTTCAACATACAAAACATCATCGGTATTATGCTTACCATCAAGAGAAATAGAACCTCTGCCATAGATTACACAAGCTTTATTGTCTCCAAATATCACCAAACTATCATCATACTTCTCCATATTCACAAATTTACCTTTATCTCCTATCATATGATGTGAACAACCACTGTCAATCACCCATTCATCTTTCTCATCAATCTTAGCAGCCAAATCTTTCTCTTCAATAGTACAACTTGTAGAATCAGCAGATATCAAATCATCTTCCTTAATAGCAATGAACACAAATTCATCTTCAAAATTCCCTCTCTCAGACTCTTCATCTATTACACCTTCATCAACAACATAATAACACTTATTCTGATATCTATACTTTTGGTTAGGCTTGTAAGGCTTGTCATACTTTGACACTTTTTCTACTCTGTCAAGACATCGAGAAGAAAAATGACCAATCTTATTGCAAGAAAAAACATTTCAAAGGCAACTTTTCCTTCATACTTATCGACTCCCTTAGGCAATCTTCTGACAATAAGTGCTTCAATTTCTTCTAGCTCTCTTTCTTGTTCCTCCATCTCTCTCATTTCTCTTTCATATTTGGACACCCTAGTTGAACTTTCTCCTGGATCATACTTCTACTTCTCGGATACAATAGTTTTAAATGCAGACTCAATCTTCCCATGGGTGATCCCACATTAATGGTTCCCACTTTTACCCACGAACAAAATTCATGGGGTGGGAAAAACAAAATTGATGGGTTCATACAAACAAGGGGTGTTCAATCAAACTGCCCTTGGGGGTTTGATTGAACTCACCAGCAGATCCAAGTTTCAACGAATCTGATTGTGATTTTGAGTTCATTCGAACCCAATAAAATATTAATTTTTATTGTGTTCGCTCGAACCCTCCCTTCGCACGAACCCAATAAAAAACATTTTTTTTAACTGTCTATATAAGTCAAAAATGACAGTTCAACTGCCATTTTCGTCTTGGCATCTAGGTCCACTGAGGCAGTTAGAGAAAACCCTACATGGAAATTGCGTCACTATGCCCCGTCAGTAGCAGCCAATGCTCCTCGTTCGTCATCATTCGACCTACATTGTTCCAGGTGCACAAAGTAACCCTTTTTCTTGTTGAATAATGTTCTTTTAATTTTTTTATAAAATTTATTTAAAAAATAGTAAATAATTTGTTTGTTAATTTGTTTTTAATTAAATAATTGTATTTTTTATCAGCTTTTTAGAAAAACTTAGAAACCATAGATAGTAAATTAAAACTTAGAAAGACGTTTCAAAAATTTTAGAAAAACATTAGCAAAATTAAAACTTAGAAAAATGCTAGAAAACTTAATTTAATGTTAATTTAATTTTTTAATTAAATAATTGTATATGTGTTGTTTTTTTAACATTTTAAAAAATGTGAGGAAAAACTTAGAAAACTAAGGTACTAAATTAAAACCTAGAAAAGTGTTAGATAACTTAGATAATAAATTAAAATGTTAGAAAAATTAAATTTAAATAAATTAAAACTTAGAAAAACATTAGAAAACTTGGATAATAAATTAAAACATTAAAAAAATAGAACCTCTATGACCCCTTTTCGCATCCTACTACACAACATGACCCCTTTTCACATCCTACCACACAACATGACACCTTAGGACCCCTTAAGACCACATATGCCCCTGACGACACCATATGACCCCTTAGGACACCATATGAACCATTGCAACCATATGATGTCCTAATGGTTCATACCTTAAGTCATACTAGGACATCTTAAGGCACTATTAAACCATGAACGACCCCTTAATACATTTGAAGACATATTTTGACCCATTTTAGCATCCTCACATGTATAACATATAAGACCCCATACGACACAATAAGACCCATTAAGACCTCTTTTGACTGTAATGACCCCTTGTGACTATAATGAACCATAATAATACCCTATTAGAATAATACCTTATGACCTATAATCACCTCTACTAACACCATATGACCCCATATGACCATATACCATCATAAGGGGTCATATGGAGTCTTTAGGGGTCATATGGGATCATAAGGTAGCTACCCATGTGTTCTAACACATTTGTGGCCCCTTAAGACCCCATATGACCCCTAACGATACCATATGACCCCTTAGGAGCCTATATGACCATATAGGATCACATCTCTAGTGTCCTAAGGGGTCACATGTGGTCCTAAGGGGTCACACATGTGTTTTAACAGATGTGTGACCCCTTAGGACCCCATATGACCCCTTATAACATCCTAGTGTGTACAACATACCCCTTCGGACCCAATTTGACCACATAGGATCACATAGTTTCCTAAGGGGTCACGTATTTTTTCTAACACATGTCTAACCCCTTTTAACATCCTAGTATGTACAATGTACCCCTTAGGACCCAATATTACCATAGCGTCTTAAGGGGTGATATGTAGTCCTAAAGGTTTACACATGCATGACCCCTTGGGAGCACATATGACCCCTTTTAACATCCTAGTGTGTACAACTTACCCCTTAGAACCCAATTTGACCATAAAAGATCACATTGTGTCCTAAAGGGTCATATGTGGTCCTAAGGGGTCACCCATGTGTTTTAACTCATGCATAACCCCTTAGGAGCACATATGACCCCTTATAATATCCCAGTGTGTTCAACATTTCCCTTAGGATCCAATAGTGTTCCAAGGGGTCATATGTGGTCCTAAGGGGTCACGCATGCATTCTAACACATGGATGACCCCTTAGGACCCCATATGACCCCTTATAACATCCTAGTGTGTACAATATACCCCTTAGGACCCAATTTGACCACATAGGATTACAAAACTTGTCCTAAGGGGTCCTAAGGGGTCATACATGTTTTCTAACACATGGGTGATCCCTTAGGACCACATATGGCCCCTTTTCACATCCTAGTGTGTACAACATACCCCTTAGGACCCAATATGACCATAAAGGATCACATTGTGTCCTAAGGGGTCATATGTGGTTCTAAGGGGTCACACATGTGTTCTAACACGTGTGACCCCTTATAACATCCTAGTGTGTATAGCATACCCCTTCGGATCCAATTATGTCCTAAGGGGTCACGCATGTGCTAGACCCATTAGGACCACATATGACCCCTTATAAAATCCTAGTGTGTACAATGTACCCCTTAGGACTTAGTTTGACCACATAAGATCCAATAGTGTCCTAAGGGGTCGCGCAAGTGTTCTAACACATGTGTGACCCCTTAGGACCCCATATGACCCCTTATAACATCCTAGTGTGTACAACATACCCCTTAGGATCCAATTGTGTCCTAAAGGGTCATATGTGACCCTAAGAGGTCACACAATGATCCCTTAGGACCACATATAACCCCTTATAACATACTAGTGTGTACAATGTACCCCTTAGGATACAATTTGACCACATAGGATCCAATAGTGTCCTAAGGGGTCATATGTGGTCCTAAGGGATCATGCATGTGTTTTAACACATGTGTGACCCCTTGGGAACCCTTATGACCTCTTATAATATTCTAGTGTGTAAAATGTACCCCTTAGGACCCAATTTGACCACATAGGATCACATAGTGTCCTAAGGGGTCATATGGGGTCCTAAGGGGTCACACATGTGTTCTAACACATGTGTGACCCCTTAGGATGACATATGACCCCTTTTAACATCCTAGTGTGTACAATATACCCTTTAGGACCCAATATAACCATTAAGGATCACATTGTGTCCTAAGGGGTCATATGTGGTCCTAAGTGGTCACACATTTGTTCTAACACATGTGTGACCCCTTAGGACCACATATGACCCCTTATAACATCATAGTGTGTACAAAATACCCTTTAGGATCCAATTGTGTCCTAAGGGTTCATATATGGTCCTAAGGGGTCACGCATGTGTTCTAACACATGTGTGACCCCTTAGGACCACATATGACCCCTTATAACATCCTAGTGTGTACAATGTACCCCTTAGGACCCAATTTGACCACATAGGATCCAATTATGCCCTAAGGGGTCATATGTGGTCCTAAGGGGTCACGCATGTGTTCTAACACGTGTGATCTCTTATGACCCCTTATAACATCCTAGTGTGTACAACATATCCCTTAGGATCCAATTGTGTCCTAAGGGGTCAAATGTGGTCCTAAGGGGTCACGCATGCGTTTAACACATGTGTGACCCCTTAGGACCACATATGACCTGTTATAATATCCTAGTGTGTACAATGTACTCCTTAGGA